>NW_027095699.1:0-62823 GCF_036850995.1 Saccopteryx leptura
GAGAGGAGAGCAGAAAGAGGCCATGTGCAGGAGGCCAGGAGAAGCAGCCAAGATGGTGGAGTGATCAGTGAGAGGCTAGTTTGTGCAGAGTTTGTGCAGGGAGAAGGAAGGAGATGGGGAACAGAGGTGAATAAGTCTGGTGAGCTAGAAACCTTTGATTCTAGGAAACTCGGATAAGTCAGTAGCTTTGTGAGCACTAAATGTGAGTGAGTTTTGTATGTGTATGTGTTTACTTGCCCGCTGGGTGCCAGCTAGGATTAAAAATGATGGCCCACCAGTTTTTGGCTCCGTTGATTCTTTACCGAATCCAGTGCGAACCTGCATGGGCCAGGCTGCTGTGATAGTGGCCCTGGCCACTGGCTTTACAGCCATCCTCCACTTGATGGCCTGCCAAACGTTCTGAAAGGGAGTAAGAAACAAATTCCATGGAAAAGTTTTTGTTGAAATGGCCTCTAAGTGAAAGTGAGGAAAGTGTGGTGAATAAGCCAAAAGTCAGTAAAGAAAATGACAATGGTTGGGCAAATGAGTTTTTGTATTTTCTGAATTTGCTCACTTTTATTGTTAAAAATGGTGCTGGGCAGTTGTCTATGAAATTGCTAATTACCTTCCTGCTTGGGAAGGGCCACTGTTATGCTAATTCTCCTCCCTCTTTGCCAGCATCTTCACCTGACCTTGAAGGTAAATACACTTTATAAACCAGTTTATTTCTTTACATTCTCTCTTATTATGTGTGTGTATATATATGTGTGTGTGTATCTGTTATTTATAAAGTACATTTTCTTATTTAAAAGCATATAAAAAAAAGAAAGTCAACTTAATTGTCACCAAAGGTAAAAAGTTATGACTAAAAGTAAATTGTTATAAGACCCAATTAATTTTATGTAAGTTGCAAAATGTTTGTACAATTTGTAGGAAATCAATCAGCAATATTTCTTTCTTTAGTGAACTGTATTGCTATTAATGCTGTTTGTTAAATATCTATTACATGTTATAAGTTAATATCTTCTACACAACAGCTTCATGCTCTTCATTAAATTAAGTCAAGGATTTGACTTAGAAAATAAAACCAGTAGGGATTGCTGTAAGGTACCAAAAGCTACAGAATTAATATTAATATTTTAGGAAGCTTAAAAAACATTCTATTAATTTGGACTAGGCATGTAGAGAGATTTTGTAAATGATCTCTGTACTTGTGTGATTAACCTCATACCAGGATAGTCAATAGCATTGTATTGTAAATGGAGAGGGGAAGAGATCTGGATTCTCTGACCTCCCCCCACACCTATAAGAAAGTGAGTGAATAGCTAGCCAGGGGTTGGAAGAGAAAAATTAAACTAAACTGTTTCTTGTATTAATGGGCCATTTACAGGTATCTGTTTCCATGGATACTACCTCTCTCCTCCTGAAAGCATGTAGTTAATGTACGTATCTTTCGACAAAAGAATAGCAAATGAACAATAAAAAATATAGGAATGTGTTTTAATATGTAAAGTGACATTTTTATCATTGTGTTGCCTTGTAAGTTTTAATGTGTAGAAGCATCTTTTTATGAATCCCATAGACAGATGTTATAAACTTGCTAATGAGTTGTGTTCCACCCCCCTTCATTTTTTTTCCAAACCTATATAGGAGAAAACAAAGGTTATAGGCTTATGCCATGATGTCAGGCTTTTTCCCACCCATGTATACTTAATGGTATATAACCAGCCCCTAGAATATTATAGACCTGTGATGGCAAACCTTTTTATAAAAACTGCCTACTTTTGCAGTGCTGGTAAACCTGGTCCCTCCTGCCTATTAGTGGGCATTCCAGCTTTTGTGGTGGGTGGAAGCAGAGCAAACAAATGGCACTGTGATTGGCCCAACATAAAAGCTGGGATGCCCACTAGTGGGTGGGAGGAACCAGGTTGGCCAGCACTGCAAAAGTGGGTGGTTTTTAAAAAAAGGTTCACCATCATGGTTATAGATGCACAATTTGGGACTGTTGCCCTGTGTAAGCTATATGCGGTTGGCATATTTAATAAATTTCCTCCTTTAATAAAACTCCTCAAAATGTATCTGGACTTGTGTTGGGCAGATAAAATATATTATGCTCACTTTGTTAAAGATGGCGCTGCCCACGTGGAGGCCATTGCCCAGGTGATATTAATGTAAGTTGGGGGCAGGCTGTGGGCAGGCAGAATCTTTGTAGCCTGGGGCTTGGTTTTGGGATTAAGCCTTTCCCACCCTTTTTGATGTGGGGTGGTATGATCCCATCATGCCCCAGATAAGTGACTTTGTATTAAAGACTACCCTATTTTGTATATTGGATTAAAGGTTTGGATTTCTACATTATAAAATAGGGGCAGAGCGGGAGCTTGCGCTCTTGGTTCCTGAGATTATCAGAGGAGAGAGCAGAGCAGAGAGCAGAAGAAGGCCACGTGGAGGAGGCCAGGAGAAACAGCCAAGATGGTGGAGTGTTGAGTGAGAAGCCAGTTTGTGCAGAGTTTGTGCAGGGAGAAGGAAGGAGATGGGGAACAGAGGTGAATAAGTCTGGTGAGCTAGAAACCTTTGATTCTAGGAAACTCGGATAAGTCAGTAGCTTTGTGAGCACTGAATGTGAGTGAGTTTTGTATGTGTATGTGTTTACTTGCCCGCCGGGTGCAAGCTAGGATTAAAGATGTTGGCTCATCAGTTTTGGCTCCTTTGTTTCTTTATCGATTGTCCAAATCCAATTTGAACCTGCATGGGACTGGCTGCCGTGATAGTGGCCCTGGCCCTGGCTGCTGCCTTTACAACTTGTCTCAATGAAAACCACAAAATTGTGGATCGGGTACTTTACAACAAAAAAGGCTAAACAAGGTGAAAATACACTACTCCTCCTGGATCCAACAACTAATTGAAATCAGAGGGAAAACCAATGTCTTAAAAATTGTATAGGTATTCGAATATGAGGAATAAGAGTTGATTCAAAGCAGAAGGGCTGTGGCGCAGCCAATATCAAGACTTTATTTAAGAACTCTCCATGGGTCCGAGATGGTGACCACATTTGGAAGTTGAGCTTGCATCCCTCCAAAATTTTTATCTAACAGTAACTTTTTACGTTAGAATTACTCTTGAAAGACAACTGCGAAATGAATTAAAAGCTTCTGCCATAACATGTGAGTGGAGAGATAGAAAGAAAGATGAGAGAGGAGAGAGAGAGTGCATAGATGACGACTGAGGAACTATGAGAGCTCTGCAGTAGGTAAAGGGATGCGAGGGGAATTTGAAGACCAAAGAGACAGTGAGTGCCACTGTTTACATCTCCTGGGCATGTGGATAGAAGACAGTAGCTCCATCCAGGCTCTGATGGCCACCCACAGGGTGCTGCTGCACACCCCCAGCCACCCCCCTTCTGTAGTAAGTTACCGAAAAAACTTCAAAATTAATTATTAATATTTTAGGAGGAAATGTCAGGCTTTCCTGTCTGTCCTTCCTTTGAGGGGAAGGGAGGGGGAGGAACATATGAAATGTTTCCCTTGGCCTGCAGAAACATACTGTGTAGGAAACTTCCTTTTACTAAGAAGCTTAAAGGGCATTTTAATAATTTGGGCTAGGCATACAGAAACATTTTGTAAAAATAATTTTTATACTTGTGTGATTTGCACCAACTCAGGATGGCTGATAGCACTGTGTTGTAAATAAAGAGGGGAAGGAGATTTGGATTCCCTCACTTCCCCCACACCTCTGAGGAAGCAGGTAAATGATTAGCCAGATGCAGGAAGAGCGAGATTGAGAAAACCTTTTCCTATCTGGTGAGCCATTTGCAGGCATTAATCACCTGGCACCAGGGAAGCCACCCCTCCGCTCCTGAAAAGCTATAATTAATGTATATATTGCTAAACAAAAAAAATGGCAAATGAACACTAAAAAATTTAGAAATATTTCTTAATATTTAGAACAACATTTTTGCTATTGTGTTACCTTTAAGTTTTGATATATAGAAATGTTTTTATAAATACTATAGACAAATGCAATAAGCTTACTAATAAATTGGTTCCCATCCTCCTCCTCTTTTCCTGCCACCCTGTGTGTGTGTGAAAGGTTTATAACCTGCCACAAGGGCTGTGCCTGGTGCACATGATTTGGGTCTGCAAATGCCCCATGTTAGTCATATACAGCCGGCATATTTAATAAATCTCCTTCACTAATAAAAGTCCTTAAATTTTATCTGGACTTGGTGCCTTTACGTGAACCCATGGAACTGAGGTAAGGATACTTTACAACACCTGGAGCGAAATACAACAGAATCATGAGGGCAGCATAGCTTGTGTAAAGAGAGCTCCTCTTCACTGATATCGACCCAGCAGGTAAGTATGGCAGGGCAACACTTCACCCACTGAGGTGCATGTGCATGTGGGGCTCCCCCACCTAGAAAGAGTGCAGAGCTAGCAAACACTCTGATACCAACTGCAGGACTATATGACCCAGAGAAAGTGCAGACATAGTGGGTCACTACTGGCATTACCTTTCCCGGAAAATGGGGAGCCAGCAAATGGTATATATTCTGCACACAGGACTGCCTGATGAGAGAAAGTGCAGAGATTGGGGGCGCTGCTGCTCTCACTTGTCAGGCTGCTCTACCCAAAGAAAGCACAAAGCTAGCAAAACCTTGCAGCCCAGTGTGGAGTGAGGGGAGGGGCAATGCTGTGCATGTGCACAGTGCTGCCAAGCCCCAAGAAGGTGAAGAATGAACAAATTAAGGCTGTTTGTGCACCCAGCTACCCCACCAGGACAAAGGGTGGATCTAATGGGGGGTGAGATACAAGAAAGCAATCAGGTAACCCAGCGCAGACCATGCTCTGACAACAGATAATTAAAACAGGACACAAAGCACACACCACGCAGCCCCTTTTATACCAAGCAGCCCTCCCAGATTAAAAGGACAAAAAGGCTCACACACCCCAGGTGGCCCATTCAGAACCCACTCTTTCAGGCCAGTGACAGGCACTGCATGCACCTCCCCCAACTACAATCCACAGGCTGAAACTATTCAACACACAATGTAACAAAGACAACATTTTCAAGACTGGGCGAGATGACTATTTCATTCTATTCAAAGGAACAAAAGCAGGAAGTCAAACAATATGAGGAGACAGAATATATACCCTCAATAAAGTAACAAGAAAAAAACTCCGAAGAAATAGTTTTGAAATGGAGATTAGTAATTGGACAGATAAAAAACTCAAACAGTCATAACGATGTTCAACAAACTTGAGAGTAGAACCGAGGACTCAAGTTGTTATAAAGTACTGCACCCCAGGTTCTGAAAGACACTGTACCTCACTTCAATGAGTCCATGTAGAGACACCCAGTCCAGATGAATTTTGAAGAGTTTTATTAACGAGAAAATTTTAAACATTCTTTTTATTTTTTTTATTTTTTATTTATTCATTTTAGAGAGGAGAGGGAGAGAGAAAGAAAGAGAGGAGAGACAGAGAGAGGAGGGGAGGAGCTGGAAGCATCAACTCCCATATGTGCCTTGACCAGGCAAGCCCAGGGTTTCGAACCGGCAATCTCAGCATTTCCAGGTCGACGCTTTATCCACTGCGCCACCACAGTTCAGGCCAAAGGAGAAAAATTTAAATATGCCGGCGCATATGGCTGACATGAGGCATGTGGCCTAAATCGTTCAGCCCCCCATAATAGTTCAGGGGCTGCTTATATACCCTTGATCACACATGGGTGAGGGAGAGCATGACATTATGGCACAATTATTAACAAGAGTATAACATTTGTCCAGGGGATATACAGAAACATTAGGACTCTCAAGGTAACACAATCAAAGACATTTGCAAATCTTTCAGGATTCCTCTTTCCTTACTAGCCTAGAGGTATTTTACTCTAAAGATCCCAGGAAAGGGAGGAACTACAATCAATGCAAGGTGGTATGAAAATTTAGCCTCCTATTGGAAGAGAAGTTTTTTAGTTAACCTTAATTCTTTCAGAGATTTTAAAAACAAATGACCCTAGTCGTCCTTGTAACTCAGGAGACTTTTACATTCCTTTTCCTCCATTTTTAAAGGAAAGGACAGGAAAGCCTGAACTTTTCTTCCTAGATGTTGGGCAGATAAAATATATTATGCTCACTTTGTTAAAGACAGCACTGCCCACGAGGAGGCCATCGCCCAGGTGATATTAATGTGTGTCTCTGTGGGCAGGTAGAATCCTTGTAGCCTGGGGCTTGGTTTTGGGATTAGGCCTTTCCCACCCATTTTGATGTGGGGCGGTACAATCCAATCATGCCTCAGAGAAGTGTCTGTATTAGAGATTTCCCTATTTTGTATATTGGATTAAGAGTTTGGATTTCTACTCTATAAATTTGGGATGAAGCGGGAGCTTGCCCTCTTGGTTCCTGAGATTATCATTAGAAGAGAGAGCAGAGGAGAGCAGAGTAAGGCCACGTGGAGGTGGCCAGGAGAAGCAGCCAAGATGGAGTGCTGAGTGAGATGCCAGTTTGTGTAGAGTTTGTATTTGGGATAAGGAAGGAGATGGGGAACAGAGGTGAATAATTCTGGTGAGCTAAAAACCTTTGATTCTAGGAAACTCGGATAAGTCAGTGGCTTTGTGAGCACTGAATGTGACTGGGTTTTGGAGCCCAGTGTGTATTTTTACTTGCCTGCTGGGTGCAAGCTAGGATTAAAGACTATGGCCCATCAGTTTTTGGCTCTGCTGTTTCTTTACCGACTGTCAGAATCCAATGTGAAACTGCATGGGCTGGGCTGCTCTGATGGCCCTGGCCCTGCCTGCTGGCTTTACACTAGAATATCAATATTAGTCTCTTACAACAAAGAGAGCACTTGAACAACAAGAAAATGTAATAAGCTCATCCCGCTTGAGCGCGGATGCACCAGCTTGAGCGCGGGATCATAAACATGACCCCATGGTTGCTGGTTGACCTCAAAGGTCGCTGCCTTAAAGCCAAAGTCGCTGGCTTGAGCAAGGGGAACTCATTGAATTCGTTGGAGTCCTCAGCCTGGCCCGCCCTTGAGCCCCTGGGGCTGGACCCACATGTCCCCTCTCGGGACACCCCACTGTGAGCACGCAAGCACGCAAGCACGCAAAAGTGTGCCCATGGGACAAGCAGTCAGCCTCAGCGCTGTCTCCCACGCAGGCACGTCGGGGTTGGGCATGCGGGGTGCCTGGAGCATGGACATGAACGGGGGCCTGAGGGCGGCACTGAGGGAGTGGCGAGCAAGGCCTGGGCCTAGCCACAGGTGAGCATGGGGCAGCGGGCTTGGGCAAGCCTGGACCGGACCCAGCAGGGCGAGGGGCGGTCCCGCCAGCGGCTGCCTGGGGTCACGTGGCTGCGTCTCCCCTGGAAACCAACGTCTTCAGGGACTTCCGCGCCTACTTCTCCCAGGAGGGGTGGCCGCCATGGGCCACTCGGATAAGGCGCGCTGCCTTAAAGTGGAGAGGAACCAGTACAAGCTGCTGCGCACAGGTGGCGATGCGCGGGAACCGCGCAAGAACCAGAGGGAACCGTGGGCGGCACCCGGGTGCGGCACACTGGCCGGCCTATGTCAGGGCTGCTCCTTCCAGTGCTTCACTTTGGGGACCACAATTTTGTTTCTCCCAGGCCTCAGAGCCCCTCGGACCGCTTCCATGGTTCACCGCCGGCAGACCACCAGACCCGCGGCAGAGGACATTGAGGACTCGCATGAAGAATGGACTTGGAGGCAGCGAGGTGAGGGGCCACAGGCACGGTGCTGCCCTTTAGAAACTGACCCAGGGTTAGGTCCCCTCCTCTTAGCAGCTAACAAGGGACAGAGCTTGCATTTAGCAAAGGAGCGAGATGCAAACAGTATATTGTGCAATAAGGGGCAATTTGCTACACTGCCTCCATGTGTAAGTAATTGCACATATTTATAGATGTGTTTATGAGCAGGAATGGTATAAAAATATAAAAGCACATAAGAAACAATTCTTTCAGAACACTTATCATAACAAGAGGAGGAGGAAGATCTGGACAATGAGCAGTGCTCCAGGACAGCGCTGTCTGGGTAGTGCCGGCCACATTGCAGACAAGAAAGAATTAATCATGGTGATTTAGGCAGCTGGGGTTGTGGGCCAGGGTAGGGACCATTGTATCAGGCCCTGTGTCAGCCATCTCTTCAGTGTGTCTGGTTTCATGAGGGTGTGGTCAGTAAGGTCCTTCTGCTTTCATGTGTGTAGCATTTAAACAGCTGAAGACCAGATGTGATCTCTAACTTGACCCAAATGGTTTCTGTGGTCCACAGACCTGAGGCTGTGTTCCCAAGACTGTTTGGTGCTGACCAGACTCTGATGATTAAGGAAGGGCAAGGATGGCCAAATGTGTAAGGGTGGAAGAATAAGAAGGAAAAGAGGCAAGATGGTCTTTTCCTTGTCCAGGCAAGTGACTGGACAAGGTCACTCTGAAACAAGAAGACAGAAAGGAGCCCTGGCCAAGTTTCTTAATTCAAGAGAGAGTTGTCCCCATACACCAAGGTTGTGGGTTTGATGTCCAGTCAAGGCCCATATAAGAATCAACCATTGAAGCCTGACCAGGTGGTAGCACAAAGCATAGAGCATCAACCTGGGACAATGAGGACCCAGGTTCCAAACCCCAAGGTTGCTGGCTTGACTGAGGGGTTGCTAGCTTGAGCATGGGGTTGTGGATGTAACACTATGGTCACTGGTTTAAGCCTAAGGTTGCTTGTTTGAGCAAGAAGTCACTGACTCAGCTAGAGTCCCCTGGTCAAGCACGTATGAGAAAGCAATCAATGAAAAACTAAGGTACCACAGCTATGAGTCGATGCCTCTCATCCCTCTCCCTTCCTGTCTCTCTAGCTAAAAAAGAAAAGAAAAGAAAAAAGAAATAATAATCAACCACTAAATGCAAAAATGAGTGGAAAAACAAAGCAATGTTTCTGTCTCACACTCTTTCCTCCTCTCTCTCTCAAATCAATAAAAAAATTTTATTGATTTTAGAGAGAGGTGTGAGAAAGAGAGAAGGGGGAGGCAGACAGGAACAGGAAGTGCAAATTTTTTGTAGTTGCATCTTGTATGCAACTACATACAAGATGCAACTACAAAAAATTGAACAGGTAAACCTTGGGTTATGAATTGTTGACCTCATTATTTCAGGTTACTGCTTTATCAGTTTACTGTGCCACCACAGATCAGGCAAATTTTTTTAAAACTTTTTAAAAAGAGAAGACAGAAAGGAAGAAAGTGTAATGTTAAAGAAATGGACTTTTTGTCTAGTTAAGTGACCTTTATTGCCAGGGTCCAGCCCTGGGGGGGGATCCAGGGGTCAAACAGAAGGAGACGGCAAAATTGAGTGAGAGAGCCGAATTCTTTTCTTTCTCTTTATTCTCTAGTTAGCATTTACTGCCAGGCATCTCCGCCAAATGCTGGTCTAGCCTTCTTTTTATGCACATACACTAAGTTACAATCACATGGTATTTTGTTTCACTATGGTAACATGTTTCCAGATAACAGTTAATTTATATCTATAAACTACAAATCAGGTGGCAATTCACTCAAAGTACAACTAAAAAATAACTTGAATAGCGATAACAACATCGGTAAAAGCTTTTAAAGGATTAGTACTAACTAATAACTCAACTTTACTGTTGTGAGTCAAGGGGCAGAGAGAGATTAACAGATTAAATCATTAAGGATTAGCAAAGGACCACCGCTTGCTCAGGCAAATGGCCTTGAGTTTATGCAGTGTCCTGACTTTTTTCACAAGATAACAAAAGGCTTGCCCATTAAGAAATTGACATAACATTAAGAGTAACTTTTACTTAAAGATATATAGAGTGCACTCGCAAGATAGCTTAGTAGCAACATAATTTCAGAAGACATTAATTGCTATTGCTTCTGTGGATCCCCCCACATTCCTCTCATTATCTGAAGAAAGAATCTTGGGAAGTATACAAACCTCATGAGAGTGTCTCACTGAGAAAGCCCAGCAACTGCCTTCAGTTATAAAACAATTGTCTTAGCAAAACATTCTTTTCTTGCTGACTGTGTTCCCATCCCAGGCCATGCAATGGGCCATTCCATTACTTTTTTCCTAAGATTCTATTTTCTAGTCAAATTTTATTTATTTACTATATTCACACACTAGTTAAGTTCTAACTATATTCTTCTTAGAGTGTTCCACCATCTGCAGGTCACATAAGCAAGAAGAAAGGAAAGTTTCTCTACTCTATCACATGAAGAGGCTAGGGAGAAAAAATGATGAATTAAGTGAAGGCCAAAAGGTGCTCTGTGCACAGCCACTGCCTTCTACCCATTCACAACTCACAATCTATTCTTTCTAACATGATTAAGAAGAAATTCTCCTACAAACTTAACCCTTTATGAGGGATATCATAGCCAGCCTCTTATGTTTATGAGCCCAGTTCAAGGGGCTTACAGGCTTCTCTGTGGAACTCACACCCTCTGTCTCATTTCCAAAGAAATTACTACGAATCTACAGGGAAAGCATGGTACTATTATCCCTGTGCTATAAAGAATAGCACACACCCAGAAAAGGAGGGATATAAGGCCAGATTAATTCAAAAAGTCAAAGGGGGAAGTATCATTGTGTCTTTCCTTTGCAGTGACTTTGTCAACCCGCAGCCATTGGTCTTCACTGTGGTGACTCTGTCAACCAGCAGCTGTTGGTCTTCTCTGCTGTGACTTTGTCAATCAGCAGTTTTTGATCTTCTTCTGCTATGACCTTGTCAGCCAGCAGTTGTGGGTCTTCTCCTGCTGTGACCTTGTCAGCCAGCAGTTGTTGATCGGCTCCGGACACTTTCTTATGTTTTTGACGTAAACGGCCACTTCTATGTGTCTTCCTTGATTTCTTTTATCAATGTTCATAATTTTCCAAGTACAAGTGTTTAACATCGTTGGTTAAATTTACTCCTAGGTACTTAATTTTTTTGGTGTAATATAGTGAAGGTAATTATTTCCTTAATTTCTCTTTCTGACAGTTCTTTGTTTGTGTATAAAAATACCTCTGATTTCTATTTATTAATTTTATATCCTGCCAACTTGCTGAATTTGTTTATTAGGTCCAGTTGTTTTTTGACAAAAACTTTAGAGTTTTCTATATACAGTATCATATCATCTGCTAATAATGATAGTGTTACTTCTTCTTTTCCAATTTGGATGCTTTCTATTTCTTCTTGTCTGATTGCTGTAGCTAAGACTTCCAGTACTGTGTTGAATAAGAGTGGTGAGAGGAGGCACCCCTGCCTTGTTCCTGTTTTATGGGAATTGCTTTTAATTTTTGTCCATTAATTATAATGTTGGCTGTGGGTTTGTCATGTTGAGGTATGTTTCCTGTATTTCCACTTTGCTAAGAGTTTTGATCATAAATCAGTGCTGGATTTTTTTAAATGTCTTTTGTACTGATTATGATTTCTATTGAAGTTATGATTTTAACAAATTTATTTTTATTTTTTTATTTATTTATTTTTTATAGAGGAGAGGAAGAGACAGAGAGAGAGATAGAGGAGAGACAGAGAGAGAGAAGTGAGGAAGGAGTTGGAAGCATCAACTCCCATATGTGCCTTGACCAGGCAAGCCCAGGGTTTCGAACCAGTGACCTCAGCATTTCCAGGTCGACACTTTATCCACTGCACCACCACAGGTCAGGCTCAGTGCTGGATTTTATCAAATGCATTTTCTGCATTTGTTGAAATTATTGTGTGGTTTTTCTCCTTCATTTTTTTTATGTGGTGAATTACATTAATTGATTTAAGAATGTTGTACCATCCTTGCCTCCCAGAATAAATCCCACTTGATTATGTTGTATTTCTTTTTTCAGTATTGCTGGATCTGGTTTGCTAATATTTTTTTGAAGATTTTATCATCTAAATTCATCAGAGTTATTGACCTATAATTTTCTTTCTTTGTGTCGTCTTTGCCTGGTTTTGTAATCAAAATTATGCTCACCTCATAAAAAAACTTGGAAGTGTTCCTTCCTCCTGAATTTTTTAAATAGCTTAAGAAAGATAGGAGTTAGTTCTTCTTTTAATATTTGGTATAATTTACATGTGAAGCCATCGGGCCCAGAAGTTTGTTTTTTGGGAGCTTTTTGATAGCAGTTTTAATCTCTTTTCTTGTAATTGGTCTGTTTAGGTTTTTTGATTCTTCCAGATTGATTTTTGAAAGATTATATGTTTCAAGTAATTTGTCCATTTCACCTAGGTTTTTTTTTTTTTTTTTCATTTTTCTGAAGCTGGAAACAGGGAGAGACAGTCAGACAGACTCCCGCATGCGCCCGACCGGGATCCACCCGGCACGCCCACCAGGGGCGACGCTCTGCCCTCCAGGGGGCGATGCTCTGCCCATCCTGGGCGTCGACATGTTGCGACCAGAGCCACTCTAGCGCCTGGGGCAGAGGCCACAGAGCCATCCCCAGCGCCCGGGCCATCTTTGCTCCAATGGAGCCTTGGCTGCGGGAGGGGAAGAGAGAGACAGAGAGGGAAAGCGCGGCGGAGGGGTGGAGAAGCAAATGGGCGCTTCTCCTGTGTGCCCTGGCCGGGAATCGAACCCAGGTCCTCCGCACGCTAGGCCGACACTCTACCGCTGAGCCAACCGGCCAGGGCTCACCTAGGTTTTTTAATATTTTGGCATACAGCCTGACCTGTGGTGGCGCAGTGGGATAAAGCGAAGACCTGGAACACTGAGGTCGCCGGTTCGAAACCCTGGGCTTGCCTGGTCAAGGCACATATGGGAGTTGATGCTTCCTGCTCCTCCCCCTTCTCTCTCTCTCTGTCTCTCTCTCTCACTCCTCTCTATCTAAAAAAATCAATAAATAAAACATTTAAAAAATATTTTGGCATACAGTTTTTCATAATATTTTCTTACAATATTTTTTATTTCTGTTGTGTTGGTTATTTCTCCACTCTCATTTCTCATTTATTTGAATGCTCTCTTTTTTTTCTTTTCTTTTTTTTAACAGAGACAAAGAGAGAGTCAAAAAGAGGTATAGACAGGGACAGACAGACAGGAATGGAGAGATGAGAAGTTTCAATCATTAATTTTTTGTTGCACATCACAACACCCTAGTTGTTTATTAATTGCTTTTTCATATCAGCCTTGACTGCAGGTCTTCAGCAGACTGAGTAACCCCTTGCTTGAGCCACCAACTTTGGGTTGAAGCTGGTGAGCTTTTGCTCAAACCAGATGAGCCCGTGCTCAAGATGGTGACCTTGGAGTCTCGAACCTGGGTCCTCTGCATCCCAGTCCGACTCTTTATCCACTGCGCAACTGCCTGGTCAGGCTCTTTTCTTTTCTTGCTGAGTCTTGTTAAAGGTTCATCAATATTGTTTACCCTTTCAAATAATCAGTTCTTGGTTTCATTGGTCCTCCGTATTGTTTCTTTAGCTTCTATGTCATTTATTTCTGCTCTGATCATTATTATTTTCTATTCTACTACCTCTGGACCTTACTTGCTGTTTTTTTTCTAGTTCTTTTAGATGAAGGGTTAGGTAGTTTCCTTGAGCTATTTCAAGCTTCTTAAAGAATGCCTGAAGTGCTATGAACTTCCCTCTCAGGACTGCTTTTGCTTTGTCCCATAAATTTTGAGTTGTTTTCTCATTATCATTTGTTTCTAGAAATTTTTTTATTTCTTCTTTGATTTCATTGTTAACCCATTCGTTATTTAATAACATGCTATTTAGTTTCCATGTGTTTGAGTATTTTTCAGTTTTTCTGTTGTGGTTGATTTCTAGTTTCATGCCATTTTGGTCAGAGAAAATGGTTGATATGATTTCAATCTTCTTAAATTTGTTGAGACTGCTTTTGTGTCCTAACATGTGGTCTATCTTAGAGAATATACCATGAGCATTTGAAAAGAATGTATATTCTGCTGCCTTAGGGTGAAAGGTTCTAAAGATATCTATTAAATCAAGTTGGTCTAGTGTGTCCTTTAAGTCTGCTGTTGCTTTGTTAATTTTCTGTCTTGAGGATCTATCTAGTGATGTTAGTGGGGTATTTAAATCTCCTACTACTATAGCATTGCTGTTGATCTCACCCTTTATATCCATCAAAGTCTGCTTTATATATTTAGGTGCTCCTATAATTAGGTGCGCAGATATTTATGATCATTATATCTTTCTGTTGGATTGCTCCCTTTATCATTATGTAGTGACCTTCTTTATCGCCCACTATATTCTTTGTTTTAAAGTCCATTTTGTCTGATATAAGTATAGCTACTCCAGCTTTAATTTCATTTCCATTTGCATGAAATATTTTTTCCATCCTTTTACTTTCAGTCTATGTGTATCTTTTGTTATAAGGTGTGCCTCTGGTAGACAGAATATGTACAGGTCCTGTTTTCTTATCCAAGCAGCTACCCTATGTCTTTTGATTGGATCATTTAATCCATTTACATTTAAGGTTATTATTGATATATAGTTGTTTATAGCCATTTTATTCTTTAAAGCTTTATTTCTTTTTTTCTATATTCTTTACCCACTTTGATCTGTTTAAAACAGACCCATTAACATTTTCTGCAGCTTTGGTTTGGTGTAATAAAATTCTTGAGTTTTTTTTTGTTTGTTTGTTTGTTTTTGTCTGGGAATCTAATTCTCCTTCAATTTTAAATTTATTTTATTTTATTTTATTTTATTTTACAGAGACAGAGAGAGTCAGAGAGAGGGATAGACAGGGAAAGACAGACAGAAACAAAGAGATGAGAAGCATCAATCATTAGTTTTTCATTGCCTGTTGTGACACCTTAGTTGTTCATTGATTGCCTTCTCATACGTGCCTTGACCGCGGGCCTTCAGCAGACTGAGTAACCCCTCACTCAAGCTGGTGACCTCGGGGTCTCGAACCTGGGTCTTCCACATCCCAGTCCAATGCTCTATCCACTGCGCCACTGCCCGGTCAGGCTCTCCTTCAATTTTAAATGATAGCCTTGCTTGATAAAGTAGTTTTGGTTGTAGTTTTTTGTTCTGTATTACTTTGAATATTTCTTGCCATTCTCTTCTGGCCTCAAATGTTTCTGTTAAGAAGTTGAGTGTCTGGACCTGGCCGGTTGGCTCAGCGGTAGAGCGTCGGCCTGGCGTGCGGGGGACCTGGGTTCGATTCCCAGCCAGGGCACACAGGAGAAGCGCCCATCTGCTTCTCCACCCCTCCCCCTCTCCTTCCTCTCTGTCTCTCTTTTCCCCTCCCATAGCTGAGGCTCCATTGGAGCAAAGATGACCTGGACGCTGGGGATGGCTCCTTGGCCTCTGCCCCAGGTGCTAGAGTGGCTCTGGTCGCAACTGAGCGATGCCCTGGAGGGGTAGAGCATCGCCCCCTGGTGGGCGTGTGGGTGGATCCCAGTCGGGTGCATGCAGGAGTCTGTCTGACTGTATCTCCTCGTTTCCAGCTTCAGAAAAATACAGAAAAAAAAAAAAAAAGAAGTTGAGTGTCATCCTTACAGGGATTCCTTTGCAGGTGATAGACTTCTTTTCTCGAGCAGCTTTTAATATTTACTCTTTATCGCTTAACTTTGGAATTTTAATTATTATGTGTCTTGGTGTAGGTCTTTTTGGGTTTCTCTTTAATGGAGTTCTCTTTGCTTCTTGACCTTGTGAGATTTTTTCTTTCATCAATTTAGGGAGGTTTTCAGCTATGACTTGATTGAATAAAGTTTCTATCCCTTGTACTTTCTCTTCTCCTTCAGGCACCGCTATGATGCGGATGTTATTTCTCTTCATGTTGTCACAGAGCTCTCTTAGAGTTTCCTCAGACATTTGAGTCTCTTTTTTTTTTCTGTTCTGCTTCTATGCATTTGTTCATCTTTTCCTTCAACTCGCTGATTCAATCTTCAGCTTCATTCATCCTGCTTTTAATTCCTTCTATTGTGGTCTTCATTTCTGATATTGTATTTGTCACTTCCAACTTATTCTTTTTTTATATTTCAATGTCTTTTTTATACTTGCTATCTCTTTATTTAGGTGTTTGTAATGACCATCCATTGTTGTTCTAAGATCCCTAAGCATACTAAGAATTATTATTCTAAACTCTGCATCCACCAGTTTGTTTATTTCTATATCACTCAGTTTCTTTTCTGGAGATTTCTCTTGTGGTTTAATTTGCATTGCACTTCACTGTCTTCTCATTATGTCTGTGTGTTTGTTTGTAGGGCTGGTTGAGTCTAGGTTTGGTATTGTCTGCCTCCAATTTTTATTTTTTTTATTTCTAGGTCTTCTTGGGTTGTGTTTAGCTGCTTTGAGGTCTTGATTTATTTAATTACTTCTCAGGTGTAGTCTTGTTTACTGATCTCAGCAGGGGGCTTATTTGAAATTGTATCTAGGAATGTGATGGGTGTTACCTGAGACACTGAAGGCCTGATCTGCCAGTTAATCTCTCTGGTGGCAGGTTGTTTTTTCTGCTTCATTAGGGAGAGTTTTATCTTAGATCTCCATGGAGACCTGAGTTACTGCCCTTCCTTCCCAATTCTTGTTTTCAGCTGTGTCTTCTTGTACTAATTGGGGATGGAGAGATATCTTGAGATGGCTGACCTGGAACCACTTGTCTTGTATTATGTGGAAGGATCAACCCCTCACCCAGCTATGACTGCCTCCAGCACTGGATGAGTCAGCTTCTCAGGTTCTCCCATGCATTCATCTGCCCCTCACCATCTGTCTCTCTCTCTCCCCTTCTCTTTTGGAAGATAAGCCAGCCCTTTCAAAACACTTTGTTCCCAGGACCCCAGGCAAGTGGCTGTTAGTAATATTTACTACTCTTTTCCTTGGAATGAAAGCCCTTCTGGGCTCTCAGCCTCACAACCACTTTGTTCCTTTTAGAAAGAGAGACTCACCTCTCCCTGGCTCTCCCTACCAGGCTCAATGTAACTTCTCCTTTACTCCTTGGTTTTTGAGAGCTGTTCTTATAGCCCACAGTTGGTTTTACACACTGATTTTTCCTCAATTAATTTGTAATTCAGTTTGGTGGTGTGAGCTGGGAGTCTGTGCATCTGCCTACTCCGTTGCCATTTTCAGGTCTCTCTAGGAAAAATATTTCTTAACAAGCCAATGATTTCCTAAGCCCTTTTAATACTGTTTGTTTGTTAACTGCTCCTGCCATTTCCACACGCACCAGGTGAAATAAGAATCTGCTATTCACCAATAAGCAAAAAATATGATAGCCTTTATTTATTTATTTATTTATTTATTTATTTTTAATGGGGTGACATCAGTAAATTAAGATACATATATTCAAAGATAACATGTCCAGGTTATCTTGCCGTTCAATTATGTTGCATACCCATCACCCAAAGTCAGATTGTCCTCTGTCACCTTCTATTTAGTTCTCTTTGTGCCCCTCCCCCTTCCCTCTCCCTCTCCCCCCTCCCCCCATAGCCACCACACTCTTATCAATGTCTCTTGGCCTCACTTTTATGTCCCATCTACATATGGAATAATGCAGTTCCTGATTTTTTCTGATTTACTTATTTCACTCCGTATAATGCTGTCAAGATCCTACCATTTTGCTATAAATGATCCAATGTCATCATTTCTTATGGCTGAGTAGTATTCCATAGTGTATATGTGCCACATCTTCTTTATTCAGTCATCTATTGATGGGCTTTTTGGTTGTTTCCATGTCCTGGCCACTGTGAACAATGCTGCAATGAACATGGGGCTGCATGTGTCTTTACAAATCAATGTTTCTTGGTTTTGGGGGTATATATCCAGTAGAGGGACTGCTGGGTCATAAGGTAGTTCTATTTTCAGTTTTTTGAGGAACCACCATACTTTCTTCAATAATGGTTGTACTACTTTACATTCCCACCAACAGTGGATGAGGGTTCCTTTTTCTCCACAGCCTCTCCAACATTTGCTATTACCTGTCTTGTTAATAAGAGCTAATTTAACAGGTGTGAGGTGGTATCTCATTGCAGTTTTGATTTGCATTTCTCTAATAACTAAAGAAGATGAGCATCTTTTCACATATCTGTTGGCCATTTGTATCTCTTCCTGGGAGAAGTGTCTATTCATGTCTTCTTCCCATTTTTTTATTGGATTGTTTGTTTGTTTGTTGTTGAGTTTTATGAGTTCTTTGTATATTTTGGATATTAGGCCCTTATCTGAGCAGGTGTTTAAAAATATCATTTCCCAATTAGTTGGCTCTCTGTTTATCTTGTTATCAGTTTCTCTTGCTGAGCAAAAACTTCTTAGTCTGTTGTAGTCCCATTCATTAATTTTTGCTTTCACTTCTTTTGCCTGTGGAGTCAAATTCATAAAATGCTCTTTAAAGCCCAGGTCCATGAGTTTAGTACCTATATCTTCTTCTATGTACTTTATTGTTTCAGGTCTTATGTTTAGATCTTTGATCCATTTTGAGTTAATTTTAGTACAGGGGGACAATCTGTAGTCCAGCTTCATTCTTTTGCATGTGGCTTTCCAGTTTTCCCAACACCATTTGTTGAAGAGGATTTCTTTTCTCCATTGTGTGTTGTTGGCCCCTTTTTCAAAAATTATTTGACTATATATATGTGGTTTTATTTCTGGGCTTTCTATTCTGTTCCATTGGTCTGAGTGTCTATTTTTCTGCCAATACCATGCTCTTTTGATTGTTGTGGCCCTATAATATAGTTTGAAGTCAGGTATTGTAATGCCCCAGCTTCATTCCTTTTCTTTAGGATTGCTTTGGCTATTCGGGGCTTTTTATAGTTCCATATAAATCTGATTTTTTTTTTTGCTCCATTTCTTTAAAAAATGTCATAGGAATTTTGATGGGAATTGCATTAAATTTGTATATTGCTTGGGATAATATGGCCATCTTGATTATATTTATTCTACCTAACCAAGAACAAGGAATATTCTTCTATCTCATAACATCTTTTTTGATTTCCCTTAACAATGGTTTATAGCTTTCATTGTATAAGTCCTTTACATTCTTTGTTATGTTTATTCCTAGGTATTTTATTTTTTTGTTGCAATTGTGAAGGGGATTATTCTTTTGAGTTTATTCTCAAATGTTTCATTGTTGGCATATAGAAAGGCTATTGACTTCTGTATGTTAATTTTGTATCCTGTGACCTTACTGTATTGGCTTATTGTTTCTAGTAGTCTTTTTGTGGATTATTTGGGGTTTTCGATTTATAGGATCATATCATCTGCAAAAAGTGATAACTTTACTTCTTTTTTTAAAATTTTTTTTAAATTTTTTTTTTATTTTTATTTTTTACAGAGACAGAGAGAGAGTCAGATAGAGGGATAGATAGGAACAGAAAGACAGGAAAGGAAAGAGATGAGAAGCATCAATTATCAGTTTTTCATTGCGACACCTTAGTTGTTCATTGATTGCTTTCTCATATGTGCCTTGACCACGGTCCTTCAGCAGACCGAGTAACCCCTTGTTCGAGCCAGCGACCTTGGGTTCAAGCTGGTGAGTTTTGCTCAAACCAGATGAGTCCACGCTCAAGCTGGCAACCTCAGGGTCTCGAACTTGGGTCTTCCACATCCTAGTCCGATGCTCTATCCACTGTGCCACCGCCTGGTCAGGCCCTTTACTTCTTCTTTTCCGACATGGATGCCTTTTATTTCTTTGTCTTGTCTGATTGCTGTGGCTAGAACCTCTAGTACCACATTAAATAAGATTGGAAAGAGTGGACAACTCTGTCTTGTTCCTGATTTAAGGGGGAAAGACTTCAGTTTTGTGCCATTTAGTATGATGTTAGCTGATGATTTATCATATATGGCCTTTATCATGTTGAGATATTTTCCTTCTATACCCATTTTGTTGAGAGTCTTAAACATAAAATTGTGTTATATTTTATCAAAAGCCTTTTCTGCATCTATTGATAATATCATGTGGTTCTTGTTCTTTGTTTTGTTGATATGGTGTATTATGTTAACCGTTTTACATATGTTGAACCATCCTTGAGATTCTGGGATGAATCCCACTTGATCATGATGTATTATTTTTTTAATATGTTGTTGTATTCAATTTCCTAGTATTTTGTTTAGTATTTTAGCATCTGTATTCATTAGAGATATTGATCTGTAGATTTCTTTTTTTGTGCCATCCTTGCCTGGTTTTGGTATAAGGATTATGTTTGCCTCATAAAATGTGTTTGGAAGTATTGGTCCTTTTTCAATTTTTTGGAAGACTTTGAGTAGAATAGGAACCAAGTCTTCTTTGAAGGTATGATAAAATTCGCTGATATAGCCGTCTGGGCCTGGACTTTTATTTTTGGGGAGGTTTTTAATGGTTTTTTTTATTTCTTCTCGACTAATAGGTCTGTTTAGGCTTTCTGCTTCTTCTTGACTCAGTCTAGGAAGGTTGTATTGTTCTAGGAATTTATCCATTTCTTTTAGGTTTTTGAATTTAGTGGCATAAAGTTTTTCATAGTATTCTACAATAATTCTTTGTATATCTACGATGTCCGTGGTGATTTCTCCTCTTTCATTTTGGATTTTGTTTATATGGGTTCTTTCTCTTTTTTCCTTGGTAAGTCTTGCCAAGGGTTTGTCAGTTTTGATCTTTTCAAAGAACCAGCTCCTTGTTCTATTAATTTTTTCTATAGTTTTTCTGTTCTCTATTTCATTTATTTCTGCTCTGGTTTTTATTATCTCCTTTCTTTGGCTGGTTTTGGGTTGTCTTTGTTCTTCTTTTTCTAGTTCCTTAAGGTGTGAAGTTAAGTGGTTCACTTGGGCTCTTTCTTGTTTGTTCATATATGCCTGAAGTGATATGAACTTCCCTCTTATCACTGCTTTTGCTGCATCCCATAGATTCTGATATGTCGTATTGTCATTTTCATTTGTCTGTATATATCTTTTGATCTCTGCACTTATTTCTTCCTTGACCCATTCATTCTTTAAAAGTATTTTGTTTAGTTTTCACATTTTTGTGGGATTTTTTCACTATTTTTTGCAGTTGAATTTTAGTTTCAAGGCTTTATGATCAGAAAATATGCTTGGAACAACTTCGATTTTTCTGAATTTGCTGATGTTGTTTTTGTGGCCCAACATATGGTCAATTCTTGAGAATGATCCATGTACACTGGAGAAAAATGTATACTCAGTCACTTTGGGATGAATTGTCTTGTAGATGTCTATCATATCCAGGTGCTCTAGTGTTTTGTTTAAGGCCGCTATATCTTTGTTGATTCTCTGTTTGGATGACCGATCTAGAGTCGTCAGCGGTGTATTGAGGTTTCCAAGTATGATTGTATTTTTGTCAGTTTTTGTTTTAAGGTCAAAAAGTAGCTGTCTTATATATTTTGGTGCTCCTTGGTTTGGTGCATATATATTAAGAATTGTTATGTCTTCTTGATTCAGTGTCCATTAGTCATTATGAAATGGCCATTTTTGTCTCTGTGTACTTTTGTTGTCTTGTAGTCAGCATTATCAGAAATGAATATTGCTACGCCTGCTTTTTTTTGGATGTTATTTGCTTGGAGTATTGTTTTTCAGCCTTTCACTTTGAATTTGTTTTTATCCTTGTTACTTAAATGAGTTTCTTGTAGGCAGCATACAGTTGGATTTTCGTTTTTGATCCATTCTGCTACTCTGTGCCTTTTTATTGGTGAGTTTAATCCGTTTACATTTAGTGTAATTATTGACACTTGTGAGTTCCTTATTGCCATTTTATAGACTGCTTTCTGTTAGTTTTGTGTCTTGTTTGATCCTTCTCTTTCGTTTTTCTATCTTTTGTTTTTATTTGGTTGTGTACCATACGTCTTTCCTCTGTTGCTATCTTTTTTAAATCATGTGCTTCTGTGGTGGTTTTTTAAATGGTGGTTACCATTAAGTAATGAAAAGAGTTTGTACCCTGTTCATTGTAGTGCACTATTTTGTGAGTACTTTTGCACTCCATTGGCCTTTGCTACTGTTAATCTCCATCATCTCCCCCCCCTTTCTTTTTGTTGTCACAGTTTAAAGTTGGTTTTATTGTGTTCTTCTTGGAGCTTTTACTTGTGGCTTTTTTTTTTATTCTTTGTATCTGATTGGAGAACCCCCTTTAGTATTTCCTGGAGTGGGGGTTTTCTGGTGATAAATTCCCTCATATTTTCTGTATCTGTGAATGTTTTTGTTTCTCCTTCATATTTGAAGGATAGCTTTGATGAGTATAGTATTCGTGGCTGAAAGTTCCTCTCTTTCAAGACTTTAAATATTGGGGTCCACTCTCTTCTAGCTTGTAGTTTCTATTGAGAAATCTGATGATAATCTAATGGGCCTTCCTTTATATGTTGTATTCTTCTTTTCCCTGGCTGCCTTGAGAATCTTTTCTTTGCAGTTTGTTTGTGCCAATTTTATTATGATGTGCCTTGAAGTATGTTTGTTGGGGTTAAGAAAACTTGGAGTTCTGTTTGCTTATAGAATTTGAGGTTTTAGTTCTTTCCACAGGCTTGGGAACTTCTCATCTATTATTTGTTTGAGTATGTTCTCCATTCCATTTTCTCTCTCTTCTCCCTCTGATATACCTATTATTCTTATGTTATTCTTTTTGATGGAGTCAGATAATTCCTGTAGGGCTATCTCATTTTTTTAAATTTTTGAGTCTCTTTCTTCTTCCCTTTCTTGTGCCTCAAGTTGCTTGTCTTCTATTTCACTAATCCTCTCTTCTATCTGGCCTGTTCTATTAGCTAAGCTTGTTACCTCGTTTTTCAGCTTGTGAATTGAGTTTTTCATCTGTGTTTGATTTGTTTTTATAGTTTCAATTTCTTTGGAGATATACTCTTTGTGTTCAATGAGTTGTTTTCTGAGCTCCCTAAATTGCCTTTCTGTGTTTTCTTGTATATCTTTGAGTATTTTTAGGATTTCTATTTTAAATTTTCTTTCATTTAACTCCAAGGTTTCCAATATCTTAAATTTTTTCTCCATAGATTTTTTCCTAATCTCTCTGTGTTACCTCTTTCTTTTGTATCCATGATATTCGATTTTCTCTTCTTTAATGACATCTGAGGGTGGTTTTGTTTATAGTATTAATGAAATTTAATAAGGAATAAAAAGTTAAAAAAATAAAAATAAAAAATTGAGGTTTTTTTTTAAAAAATTAATCATTAAATAAAGAAAAATAAAATAAGATAAAAATTTGAAAAAAAAGGGAATTATTTCTTCCCCTCCTTTTTTCCTCTCCTTTCCTCTTTCCTCTTTCTTTAGAAAATCTTGTGGTGAACTCTGAATTATATTGTACTAAATAGAAGAAACAATACCTGTAGTGGAGGGCCTGAATTGGGGAGAAGTAATAAAGGGGTAAAGGAGAAAGAAAAACAGAAAAAGAAAAATAAATAAATAAAATATATATATAAAAAGGGGGGGGTGATATAGACCCACAAAAAGCAAATAAGGAAAAAATTTAGGTCAAGAATAAAATGATTTGCTTTTAGGTGTTGGCTGACTAAGAGTTATGATGAGAGGAATAAGAGAGAAACAGGAAAAAAGGGTGGAAAATTAAAAAATTACTATTGTATTTAGTGGAACAAGAACTAGATAAAATGGAGAGCCAGGGATGGGAGCACTGCTAATGAGTTAAAAAGGTGAAGTATAAACCCCCGAAAATGCCACAAACTTAAGTTTGAGTCCCAGATAAGATAATTTGTTCGTTATTGAGGTTTGAATGAGAGAAGACGTAAAGGAGAAAGGAAGAGACTAATATAGAGGGAGAAAAGAGAGAGAGAGATAGTGAGAAAAGACAGAACCACTAAAAGAAGAAAAAAGAGAAGAGAGAGAGAGAGAGTTAGGGGTTTTGGATTGCAACCCTCATAGAGAGAAAGGAGGAGGAAAGAAAAGATAATGGGAGATGTAACACTTATGGGTAGTGTAGTTCAAAGAGAGGTGAGAGTAAGATTGAGAGAATTAAACGACCAAATTGGAATAGGAAAAAAAAAATCAAGAATGAAGAAAAGAGATAGAGATGAACAAATATAATAAAATGGGATAGGTTATAAAGTCTGCAGATTATTCTTGATTTTGAGAGGTTATCGTCTTGCTTTTTCTTTTCTGTCTCTCTTCTTGGTCGGTGACTTTGTACCCTGGGTTCTGCCCCTGTGGCATGCTCTGGTAGAGGTTTGCAGTTGATAATTCTCTATGGCGATGTCATGTATTGGGAATCAGTTTCGTTGGCAGTCGAGGCTCATTAGCGTTTATAGGCTCCAACAGTGAGAGGGTCTCTCATTGTGAGAGTGTTCCTGGAGCCTCTCTCCTAGTCTTTCCTTCCACAATTAGAAGCCTGATAATACAGCTATGGTGTTGCTGCTGCCTCTGCCTGGATAGTAAGAGGCTCAAAGAGCTGGCAACTCCCCACTCTATTCCCACTCAGCACAGGGCTCTGAGTAAGGCTCAGTCAGTCAGAGCTGCTAGCATAATCAGGTGGGGCTTCCACCCACTCAAAGACCTCTGGCTCTGCCCCTCTGTGGGATAACATGGGTGCCCACTTCTGAGGGGTTCGGAGGAATCTCTTGCCCACTCTCTGTGCATGCCGACCAGGCTTTCAGATCAGCCACATCACACTTTGAGTGAAACCTCTGCATGCACGGAAAAGTTCCAGCGTTGGAATTGGCTCTCGCTCTCTCCCTGTGGCGTCCCCCTCAGGGTGCTGGGGCGGCTTGGAGATTCCACTCCTGGCTCACTCACAGGCCTCTGACTCTGCTCCTCTGTGGGAAAACATGGACGCTCACCCCTGAGGAGTTCGGAGGAATCTCATGCCCACTCTTCATGTGCGCCGACCTGGATATCAGGCCAGTCGTCTCTCACTCTGAGAAAGCCCTCCACCCACATGGAAAAGTTCTGGCGTTGGAATTGACTTTCACTCTGTCCCCATGTGCGGCTATCCCAGGGAGCTGGGGCAGCCAGGAGATTCCACTTTCAGCCCACACACAGGCCCCTGACTCTGCCCCTCTGTGGGAAAACACGGGCGCACACCCCTGAGGAGTTCGGAGGAATCTCCTGCCCACTCTTTGTGCGCACTGACCAGGATATCAGGCCAGCAGCCTCTCACTCCAAGAAAGCCCTCCACCCACACAGAAAAGTTCCAGCATTGGAATTGGCTCCAGCTCCCTCCCCGTGCCTGGTCCCCTCAGGGCACTGGGGCTCCTCGGAGATTCCACTTTTTGCCCATGCAGAGGCCTCTGACTCTGCCTCTCTGTGGGTTAGCATGGGTGGAGCCCACCCCTGAAGTGTTTGTAGGAATCTCTCGCCCACTATCCATGCGCGCCGACCAAGAGATGCGGAAAATGGCTGCCCCACTTGTCATTCTTTGTCTGGGTTTGGCGTGCGTGTTAGCTTGAATTGTCCAGGTTTTTTCTCAGCTTGGATCTCCATGCCACAGCCTGGTTTGGCTGTTTGTACCACGGCCTGGATCTATTCACTCCCTATGCCTGCCTTAGTTTCTATATTCTCAGTTCTCAGTGAAAGCCATCCTGTTTGGGTTAGAGAGGAAGGCGGAGCATTTCTTACTCCCTATTTCCCCTGGGGTTTGATCATATATCTAGCCAATCTTTCACTCGACCATACCTTTGGGTGTGTTGCAAAGCATCTGAAGGCTCCAAGGATAGGTTTTTCTGTTTCTAGTTGAAGATCTTATTGATTTTATGGGGAGATTTATCAGTATCGCTTCCTACCACGCCATCACTCTGACGTCATCTCTGAAACTAGAATGATAGCCTTTTAACACAGCACTAACCATAAACTTTTATGATAAAAAATTTTAAAAATTTAAGTTTTTTTAAGTGAGAGAAAGGGAGATAGACACACTGTTTCATGTACGCCAACTAGGATCCACCCAGCAACCCCAGTCTGAGGTCCACGCTCAGACTAGCTGAGTTGTCCTCAGCACCTGAAGTCAACAATTGAACCAACTGAACTATTGAACTGATGATCAAACCAATTAAGCCACTGGCTGTGGGAGGGGAAGAGAGAAAGAAGGGGGAGATGGAGGGAAAAAGAAGCAGATAGTCACTTTTCATGTGTGCCCTGACTGGGGTTTGAACCTAAAATGTCTACATGCTGGGCCAACACTCTATTCACTGTGAAAACTGGCATGGGTCTGTTTTCTGAGGGCCACCTTTGTCTAGCATATAGGGTAAGAGCAGAGGTCCAATAGATGCCCAAAAGCCTGGAATGCAGTGCTGTGATCTGAGCTAAGATGCTGGAAACCTTCCTGAGTGAGGTGGGATGATGATGCTGTTCTCGGCTATAGGGTGGCTTATTCTTTAAGATTTGCTCTGTTAATTTTTGGAGAATACACTTCAGTGGGAATCCTCTCAGAGATTACTTTATCTCCAAAAGAGAGAGGATTATGGATTAGCTGGAGAGGGATGGGAGTCAGGCATGTAAAAATTATGATTGGGGACCATGGCTGCTTAGCTCAGCTGGTTAGAACTCCAACCTATAATACCAATGTTGAGCCTGGGTCAGGGCACATACAAGAAATGACAAATGATGCCTGTTTAGGTAGAACAATGAATAAATGCCTCTCTCTCTCTTTTTTCTTCTTTTATTTTCTTCTCTTCTTCCTATTATTCTTCATTTTCTTCTTCCTCTTTTTGTCTTCAAAAATCAGTCAATTTTTAAAAAGTATGTTTGGGGAAATATTTTGAAAAAAGACTCCCCATTGTATATGAAATGGGCTGACACTGAATAAAATCAAGTATGAATATTTGATGTGAATCTTGTGGAAGGACATATTGTTAGTTTATTGTCTGTTGGAAACTATAATGGAAGCAATTCCTGGTTGGGGGCCAATGGTCTTTATAAACAACTGTGTTAAAAACTACATGTATATAAGAAACATCAGCATTGTTACACCCCTACAAGGAGTAAAACAGCCCCTAATGCTAGTTGACAGTCCCTCATCTGGAAACACATAGAAAGTACCCTTGATATTGAATTTGTGGATTTCTTTTTTTTTTTAATAAAGCCATGTTTAATGAGTTATGCCTCTTTTTTTAAAACATATTATTTATTGATTTTTTTAGAGAGAGAGAAGTGAGAGAGAGAGAGACAGAGAGAGAGAGAGAGGGGGAGGAGCAGGAAGCATCAACTCCCATATGTGCCTTGACCAGGCCAGCCCAAGGTTTCGAACTGCCGACCTCAGTGTTCCAGGTCTACGCTTTATCCCACTGCGCCACCACAGGTCAGGCTGACTTTGTGGATTTCTTTTTTTTTTTTTTTTTAAATAAATTTTTATTAATGGTAATGGGATGATATTAATAAATCAGGGTACATATATTCAAAGAAAACATGTCTAGGTTATTTTGTCATTAAATTATGTTGCATACCCCTCGCCCAAAGTCAGATTGTCCTTCGCCACCCTCTATCTAGTTCTCTGTGCCCCTCCCCCTCCCCCTAACTCTCCCCCTGTCCTCCCTCCCCCCACCCCTGGTAACCACCACACTCTTGTCCATGTCTCTTAGTCTCATTTTTATGTTCCACCAATGTATGGAATCATGTAGTTCTTGTTTTGTTCTGATTTACTTATTTCACTCCTTATAATGTTATCAAGATCCCACCATTTTGCTGTAAATGATCTGATGTCATCGTTTCTTATGGCTGAGTAGTATTCCATAGTGTATATGTGCCACATCTTCTTTATCCAGTCTTCTATTGAAGGGCTTTTTGGTTGTTTCCATGTCTTGGCCACTGTGAACAGTGCTGCAATGAACATGGGGCTACATGTGTCTTCACGTATCAATGTTTCTGAGGTTTTGGGGTATATACCCAGTAGAGGGATTGCTGGGTCATAAGGTAGTTCTATTTGCAGTTTTTTGAGGAACCACCATACTTTCCTCCATAATGGTTGTACTACTTTACAGTCCCACCAACAGTGAATGAGGGTTCCTTTTTCTCCACAGCCTCTCCAACATTTGCTATTACCCGTCTTGTTGATCATAGCTAATCTAACAGGGGTGAGGTGGTATCTCATTGTAGTTTTGATTTGCATTTCCCTAATAACTAATGAAGCTGAGCATTTTTTCATATATCTGTTGGCCATTTGTATCTCTTCCTGGGAGAAGTGTCTATTCATGTCTTCTTCCCATTTTTTTTATTGGATTGTTTGTTTGTTTGTTGTTGAGTTTTATGAGTTCTTTGTAAATTTTGGAAATTAGGCCCTTATCTGAGCTGTTGTTTGAAAATATCATTTCCCATTTAGTTGGCTGTCTGTTTATTTTTATATCAGTTTCTCTTGCTGAGCAAAAACTTTTTATTCTGATGTAGTCCCATTCATTTATCTTTGCCTTCACTTCTCTTGCCATTGGAGTCAAGTTCATAAAATGTTCTTTAAAACCCAGGTCCATGAGTTTAGTACCTATGTCTTCTTCTATGTACTTTATTGTTTCAGGTCTTATATTTAGGTCTTTGATCCATTTTGAATTAATTTTAGTACACGGGGACAGGCTGTAGTCGAGTTTCATTCTTTTGCATGTGGCTTTCCAGTTTTCCCAACACCATTTGTTGAAGAGGCTTTCTTTTCTCCATTGTGTGTTGTTGGCCCCTTTATCAAAGATTATTTGACCATATATATGTGGTTTTATTTCTGGGCTTTCTATTCTGTTCCATTGGTCTGAGTGTCTATTTTTCTGCCAATACCATGCTGTTTTGATTATTGTGGCCCTATAATATAGTTTAAAGTCAGGTATTGTAATGTCACCAGCTTCATTCTTTTTCCTTAGGATTGTTTTGGCTATTCGGGGTTTTTTATAGTTCCATATAAATCTGATGATTTTTTGTTCCATTTCTTTAAAAAATCTCATAGGGATTTTGATGGGAATTGCATTAAATTTCTATATTGCTTTGGGTAATATGGCCATTTTGATTATATTTATTCTTCCTATCCAAGAACAAGGAATATTTTTCCATCTCATTGTATCTTTTTCGATTTCCCTTAACAATGCATTGTAATTTTCATTATATAGGTCCTTTACATTCTTTGTTATGTTTATTCCTAGGTATTTTATTTTTTTTGTTGCAATCGTGAAGGGGATTATTTTTTTGAGTTCGTTTTCTAATATTTCATTGTTGGCATAGAGAAAGGCTATGGACTTCTGTATGTTAATTTTGTATCCTACGACCTTACTGTATTGGTTTATTGTTTCTAATAATCTTTTTGTGGAGTCCTTCGGGTTTTCGATGTATAGGATCATATCATCAGCAAAAAGTGATACCTTTACTTCTTCTTTTCCAATATGGATGCATTTTATTTCTTTGTCTTGTCTGATTGCTCTGGCCAGAACTTCTAGCACCACGTTAAATAAGAGTGGAGAGAGTGGACAACCCTGTCTTGTTCCTGATTTAAGGTAGAAAGTCCTCAGTTTTATGCCATTTAAAATGATGTTGGCTGATGGTTTATCATATATGGCCTTTATCATGTTGAGATATTTTCCTTCTATACCCATTTTGTTGAGAGTCTTAAACATAAAATTGTGTTGTATTTTATCAAAAGCCTTTTCTGCATCTATTGATAAGATCATGTGGTTTTTGTTCTTTGTTTTGTTGATATGGTGTATTACGTTAACCGTTTTGCGTATGTTGAACCATCCTTGAGATTCTGGGATGAATCCCACTTGATCATGATGTATTATTTTTTTAATATGTTGTTGTATTCGGTTTGCCAGTATTTTGTTTAGAATTTTAGCATCTGTATTCATTAGAGATATTGGTCTGTAGTTTTCTTTCTTTGTGCCATCCTTGCCAGGTTTTGGTATGAGGGTTATGTTGGCCTCATAAAATGTGTTTGGAAGTATTGCTTCTTCTTCAATTTTTTGGAAGACTTTGAGTAGAATAGGAACCAAGTCTTCTTTGAATGTTTGATAGAATTCACTAGTATAACCGTCTGGGCCTGGAGTTTTATTTTTGGGGAGGTTTTTAATAGTTTTTTCTATTTCCTCCCTGCTGATTGGTCTGTTTAGGCTCTCTGCTTCTTCATGACTCAGTCTAGGAAGGTTGTATTGTTCTAGGAATTTATCCATTTCTTCTAGATTGTTGTATTTGGTGG
The DNA here is from genome assembly GCF_036850995.1 of Saccopteryx leptura. Lineage (NCBI taxonomy): Eukaryota > Metazoa > Chordata > Mammalia > Chiroptera > Emballonuridae > Saccopteryx > Saccopteryx leptura. The sequence goes on from NW_027095699.1 coordinate 29,932, forward strand.
CATATAATTTTTCATAGTATTCTACAATAATTCTTTGTATATCTATGATGTCTGTGGTGATCTCTCCTCTTTCATTTTGGATTTTATTTATTTGAGTCCTGTGCCTTTTTTCCTTGGTGAGTCTTGCCAAGGGTTTGTCAATTTTGTTGATCTTTTCAAAGAACCAGCTCCTTGTTTTATTGATTTTTTCTATAGTTTTTCTGTTCTCTATTTCATTTATTTCTGCTCTGATTTTTATTATCTTCTTTCTTCGGCTGGTTTTGGGTTGTCTTTGTTCTTCTTTTTCTAGTTCCTTAAGGTGTGAAGTTAAGTGATTTACTTCGGCTCTCTCTTGTTTGTTCATATAGGCCTGAAGTGATATGAACTTTTCTCTTATTACTGCTTTTGCTGCATCCCAGAGATTCTGATATGTTGTATTTTCATTTTCATTTGTCTGTATGTATCTTTTGATCTCTGCACTTATTTCTTCTTTGACCCATTTATTTTTTAGAAGTATGTTGTTTAGTTTCCACATTTTTGTGGGTTTTTTCCCCCTCTTTTTTGCAGTTGAATTCTAGTTTCAAGGCTTTATGATCAGAAAATATGCTTGGTACAATTTCAATTTTTCTAAATTTGCTGATATTGTCTTTGTGGCCCAACATATGGTCAATTCTTGAGAATGTTCCATGTACACTAGAGAAAAATGTATACTCTGTCGCTTTGGGATGAAGTGTCCTGTAGATGTCTATCATATCCAGGTGTTCTAGTATTTCGTTCAAGGCCACTATATCTTTATTGATTCTCTGTTTGGATGACCGATCTAGAGCCGTCAGCGAAGTATTGAGGTCTCCAAGTATGATTGTATTTTTGTTAGTTTTTGTTTTAAGGTCAATAAGTAGCTGTCTTATATATTTTGGTGCTCCTTGGTTTGGTGCATATATATTAAGGATTGTTATGTCTTCTTGATTCAGTGTCCCCTTAATCATTATGAAGTGACCATTTTTGTCTCTGAGTACTTTTTCTGTCTTGTAGTCAGCATTATCAGATATGAGTATTGCTACACCTGCTTTTTTTTGTGTGTTGTTTGCTTGGAGTATTGTTTTCCAGCCTTTCACTTTGAATTTGTTTTTATCCTTGTTGCTTAGATGTGTTTCTTGTAGGCAGCATATAGTTGGATTTTCTTTTTTAATCCATTCTGCTACTCTGTGTCTTTTTATTGGTAAGTTTAATCCATTTACATTTAGTGTAATTATTGACACTTGTGGGTTCCCTACTGCCATTTTATAAATTGCTATCTGTTAGTTTTGTATCTAGTTTGATTCTTCTCTTTTGTTTTTCTATCACTTGTTTCTGTTTGTTTGTGTTCCATACTTCTTTCCTCTCTTGCTACCTTTTTTAAGTCATGTGTTTTTGTGGTGGTTTTTTCTAGGGTGGTTACCATTAAGTAATGAAAAGGGTACCTACCATATTCATTGTAGTACCCTATCTTATAAGTATTTCTGCACTTCATCGTCCTTTGCTACTGTTAATCTCCATTCTCTCCCCCCCTTTTTTTTTTCCTTTGTTGTCACAGTTTAAGTTTGGTTTTATTGTGTTCTTGGTGGAGCTGTTACTTGTGGTGTTGTTTTCTTTTGTTCTTTGAATCTGGTTGGAAAACCCCCTTTAGTATTTCCTGGAGTGGGGGCTTTCTCGTGATAAATTCTCTCATCTTTTCTGTATTTGTGAATGTTTTTATATCTCCTTCATACTTGAAGGATAGCTTTGATGGGTATAGTATTCTTGGCTGAAAGTTCCTCTCTTTCAGGGCTTTAAATATTGGGGTCCACTCTCTTCTAGCTTGTAGAGTTTCTGCTGAGAAATCTGATGATAATCTAATAGGCCTTCCTTTATATGTTGTACTCTTCTTTTCCCTGGCTGCCTTGAGAATTTTTTCTTTGTCATTGGTTTGTGTCATCTTTATTATGATGTGCCTTGGAGTGGGTTTGTTGGGGTTAAGAAAACTCGGTGTTCTGTTTGCTTCTTGAATTTGAGGCTTTAGTTCTTTCCACAGGCTTGGGAAGTTCTCGTCTATTATTTGTTTGAGTATATTCTCCATTCCATTTTCTTTCTCTTCTCCCTCTGATATACCTATTATTCTTATGTTATTCTTTCTGATGGAGTCAGATAATTCCTGTAGGGCTTTCTCCTTTTTTTATTATTTTTGAGTCTCTTTCTTCTCTCTGTTGTGCCTCAAGTTGTTTGTCTTCTATTTCACTAATCCTATCTTCAATCTGGGTTGTTCTGCTAGCTAAGCTTGTTACCTCGTTTTTCAGCTCGTGAATTGAGTTTTTCATTTCTGTTTGATTTGTTTTTATAGTTTCAATTTCCTTGGTAATATATTCTTTGTGTTCATTGAGTTGTTTTCTGAGCTCCCTATATTGCCTTTCCGTGTTTTCTTGTATATCTCTGAGTATTTTTAAGATTTCTATTTTAAATTCTCTGTCATTTAGCTCCAAGGCTTCCAATATGTTAAGTCTTTTCTCCATAGATTTTTCCACATCTATTTGTGTTACCTCTCTTTCTTTTGTATCCATAATATTCGATTTCCTCTTTCTTATTGGCATCTGAGGGTGGTCTTGTTGATAGCACTAATTAGAATTAATAAAGAGTAAAAAGTAAAAACAAACAAACAAACAAAAAAAAAACAAAAAAAAAACAAAGGGTAAAACACCCCACAAAAAAAAGCAGTAATAATTTATTATTTCCCCCTTTTTTTTTTCTTTCTTCTCCTTCCCTCCTCTCCCCTCCTCAGGGAAATATCGTGCCTATAATGGAGGGCCTGTTTTGCGGTGAAGAGTTCAAGGGGGCAAAAAAAAAAAAAAAAAAAAAGGAAGAAAATCTTAGACAAGCATAAGTTGATCTGCCTGCGGGTGACGGTCAACCAAGAGATATAATGAGAGGGACAAGAGGGAACCAGAAAAAAGGACAAAAAAAGGAATAATCAAGAAGAAAAAATAAAAATAATAAGTAAAAATACGTTGTATTAAGTGGAGCAAAGACTAAATACAATGGAGACCTTGGGTTGGGAGGACCCAAAATGCCACAAAAACAAACCAACAAGAAAAAAACAAAAACAAAACCGAAAAAGAAAAACAAAGCCAAAAAAAACCTTGAGTCCCAAATTAACTAATTTGTTCGTGATTGAGGATTAAATGGGAGGAAAGTAAAACGAGAAAAGAAAAAACGAATAGAAAAGAAAAAATAAGAAAAAGAAAAACGAAGGAAGAAATAAAAAAGGAAGAGAAAAAAAGAAAATAAAGCAAAAAAAAACAAAAGAGGAGAGAGTGAGAGTTAAGTGTCCTGGAGTATAACCCCAAAGGAGGGTGAGGATGAAGAAGAGAAATAAAATGTAACACTTATGGTTAGTGTAGTTCAAGAAAAGGGAAGCATAAGATGGGCAGAGAATAGAAGGACTGAGGTGGAGGAAATAAAGGCAATAAGATAGAAGAAACAAACAACAACAAAAAAAAAGAAACAAAAAAAAAACAGTGGAACAAGCTGAAAAGTCTGTGGATTTTTCCTGATTTTGAGATGTCAACCTCTTCCTCCTTCTCCTCTCTCCCTCTTCCCGGTCGGCGACTCTGCACCCCAGGCCCTGCCCCTGCGCCACACCCAGGCAGGGACTTGCAGTTGATGGGGTTCTACGGCAATGTCACACAATTGGCTTTAGTCTTGCTGGTAGTCAAGGCCTGCCGGCGTCTGCAGGGTCCAACGACGAGAGAGTTCGCCTTCGTGGATTCTCTCTCCCAGTCCCCCCCTCCCGAACCAGCAGCCTGGCGATCCAGCCACAAGGCTGCCACTACTTCTGCCTGGGGAGTAAGAGGCTCAAAGAGCTGGGAAATCCCCACTCTATCCCCACTCAGTGCAAGGCTCTGGGAAGGCCTCTGACAGTCAGGGCCTCCAGTGTAATCAGGCGGGGGTTGGAATCAATTGTTGTCAAGGTGATTGTTCAGTGCCTAGCATTCCGTTGGACCTCTCAACCCAGGCTTTCCACACTTTGTAGCCTGTTTTGGCCGGTAAGAAGAGGCACTAGTCTCTGCTTGCGACTAGTGTGGTATAGATCTTATTATCTGCCAAGTCCTTCTTGTTAGCGTTTATCCCTGAATATGGAGGCTCTATCAATCAGAAGTTGCCCCCGCCCCTTTAGCGAGAGGCACCAAAAAATATCACGCCTCTTGTCTTGGGTCGGTGAACTGAGAGAGATCTTATCAATTAGAACCGAGGGTGCGCAGATTTCACGGGTTAAGTTAATTTTAGTAATTGGGTCGCAGCTGTGCTCCCGAAGGTATTTCAGGCTGCCTGCACGCGCCCCTCCCCCAACGCTTGATTGTTAGCTTGAATGGCTGGGTGAGGTGCCCCGCCCGCAGAGAGAATCTCCCAAGTAGGGAATACCGCCCTGGGGCCTCTCCCGCTCCCCGTGCGCGGGCCGCTGGGAATGTTAGCGGTGCTCGGTCTGCAATGCTCGGTCTGCAACCAGACCGGGCGCGCGCCAGCGGCTGCTCACTGCTCGCTCTGCAACCGACCCGGGCGCTGCTCGCGGCGGCTGGCGGCCGCGGCTGGCGGCGGCGGCTGGCGGCGGCTGCTGCTCGCGGCTTCCGAGTGCAGGATGACTTACCACAGGCGCACTTCCTCGCGGCTTGAATGAACGTCCCTGCGGTAGCTTCCTCCACACCCTCGTCTCTCAGATTTGAGTGATAACAGTCCTTTTGCTTTCAGTTTGCTCCGAAGATAAATTTTCCTGTTTCTAGTTGATAAATTTGTTGTGATTTTGGGGAGATCTGTCGGACGCGCTGCTCACGGCACCATTTCCATGACGTCACTCGACTTTGTGGATTTCTAAAGAAGATATAGTACATAAAAATTAAAAGAGACTGTAAAATCACACTTTGTGGCAGACAAATATTACAATGTCAACCCTATAAGAATGACTTGTGGGACATGTCTTAACAAAACATATGACCCAGGCAGACTTCTCTACATCTGTCTTAACCAAAAATTTTTTTTCGAGCAGAACCCCAGCCAGAGATACAACCATGTTATTTCTTCTCTCTGGCCTTCTCCAGTCAGAAATTTTTCAGCCAACATGTGGGACACAATCACCCCTCTGATATTCTCCCAAGAACATCTACAAAAAAACACCTGAAACCAAAGGATCCCTACCCAGAGGATCCAAATCATCAGCAGCAACATACTGATACACACAACGGGGATGACAAAGCTGAAGGTTGAAAGGTCAAAGAAAAGTCCAAACATTGCATTAAAAGGAGGAGCCAGAGGAGTATTTCAAGGGCCTTTTTGAAACCTCCCAAAGGACACATGGGAAGCTCTAGTGAGCAAGAGAGAATGATACAGGAAGCACCTAGCAGAGGCCAGAATGTGAATTCAGTGGACACAGAAAAACTTTCTATGATATTAGTAATGTCTAGAAGTAAATCTATCAAGAATGGAGAGTGTCCACAAGGCTTTGATGATGGGTAACATCTCAAAAACCACAGAACACTAAGGGGAGAAGAACTATGTTTGCAGAAAGTGTGAGCAAATCTTTACATGAAAGTCAGATCTCCTAAAACACCAGAGGATACACTCAGGGGAGAAGCCCTATGTCTGCAGGGAGTGTGAGCGAGGATTTTCAGAGAAGTCAACTCTCCTCACACACCAGAGAACACACTCAGGAGAGAAGCCATATGTTTGCAGGGAGTGTGAGTGAGGCTTTTCACTGAAATCAACTCTCATCCCACACCAGAGAACACACTCAGGGGAGAAGCCCTATGTCTGCAGGGAGTGTGAGCGAGGCTTTTCGCTGAAATCAACTGTCCTCAAACACCAGAGAACACACTCAGGGGAGAAGCCATATGTTTGCCAAGAGTGTGAGTGAGGCTTTTCACTAAAATCAACTCTTATTACACACCATAGAACACACTCAGGGGAGAAGCCCTATGTTTGCAGGGAGTGTCAACGAGGCTTTTCACAGAAGTCAAATATCTCCACACACCAGAAAACACACTCAGGGGAGAAGCCCTATGTTTGCAGGGAGTGTCAACGAGGCTTTTCACTGAAATCAACTTTCCTCACACACCAGAGAACACACTCAGGGGAGAAGCCCTATATTTGCAGGGAGTGCGAACCAGTCTTACATGGAAGTCTGGTCTCCTAATACACCAGAGGACACACTCAAGGGAGAAACTCTATGTTTTCAGAGAATATGATAAAGGCTTTACAGAAAAGTCACATGTCTTCACACATCAGAGGACACTCTCAAGGGAGAAGCCCTATGTTTGCATGGAGTGTAAGCGAGGGTTTTCAAAGAAGTCAACTCTCCTAAGACAGCAGAGAATACACACAGGAGAAGCCATATGTTTTCAGGGAATGTCATCGAGGCTTTTCACAGAAGTCACATCTCCTCAGACACCAGAGAGCACACCCAGGGCAGAAGCCCTATATTTCCAGGGAGTGTGAACAAGGCTTTACACTAAAGTCAGATCTCCTAATACACCAGAGGACATACTCAGGGAGAAACACTATGTTTGCTGGGAGTGTGGGTGAGGCTTTACACAAAAGTCACATCTGTTCACACACCAGAGGACACACTCAAGGGAGAAGCCCTCTGTTTGCAAGAAGAGTGAGTGAGTCATTAGCATTTAATTGCATCTCCACAGCCTTAGCTGTTATACAGGTCATATCCCAGCTCTGAGGGGACTTCATAGGAAGTTTACTGACCCCTTACCCTCCTAATATTGTAATTAGTACAGAAGTAACTGGTTAAACAACTTCTTCACTTTCATAACAAGAGATGATATCGACAAAGATTTCCTCAAGTGATATGGGAATGTCAACATAAATATCCCTTCGGTCTTTTACCTCCTTTCTAATAAATCTTATTTCCATAAAACTATAATGCCCACATTACTCATTCTTTCCCTCCTCATCCCTAAAAGCAGAGAGTTCCCACAGGGCCACAGAAAACTCACACTGTCAGGCACAGAAACTCAAACCCTAAAAACATGGAAATCTGGAGTCAATTTACATAGGTTACTGCCCAGAGAGAGGGATTTGAGACAGACTCACCAGGGAAAGGGATTTCCTTGACTCCTGGAATGTGGGGCCTCCTCTCCTAGTAGGCTCACCACCCTCCTCCCTTGGCTTTTTTTGGCTCCTTTCCTGGTTATCTCTGACCTGTCATCTCAGTGGTGAAAACCAGGGAGGAGTATGAGCATGTTCATGTCCCTGTGCCTGGCTCAGACTAGGCAGCTAGTCTTCCTCACTCTCTCCTCACTGTTTTTTAGGTTGAGAATCTCATGGTGTATACCACATGGGTCCTATATCATTGCAAAGTGGGTTTGAATCTCAGCTCTCCCTTCACCAACTTTGCAACCAAAGGCAAGATTCTCAACTTCTCTTTGCCTCTTTTTAGTTTATACAGTGGAAATAGTGCCTGACCAATCAGTGGTGTATTGCATAAAGAATTGGAATGGGGCCCTGGCCGGTTGGCTCAGCGGTAGAGCGTCGGCCTGGCATGCGGGGGACCCGGGTTCGATTCCCGGCCAGGGCACATAGGAGAAGCGCCCATTTGCTTCTCCACCCCACCCCCTCCTTCCTCTCTGCCTCTCTCTTCCCCTCCCGCAGCCAAGGCTCCATTGGAGCAAAGATGGCCCGGGTGCTGGGGATGGCTCCTTGGCCTCTGCCCCAGGCACTAGAGTGGCTCTGGTCGCAGCAGAGCGATGCCCTGGAGGGGCAGAGCATCGCCCCCTGGTGGGCAGAGCGTCGCCCCTGGTGGGCGTGCTGGGTGAATCCTGGTCGGGTGCATGCGGGAGTCTGTCTGACTGTCTCTCCCAGTTTCCAACTTCAGAAAAATACAAAAAAAAAAAAATTTAAGAAAAAAAAGAAAGAAAGAAAAAAAGAATTGGAATGGGATGATGACCCAAGTTTAAAATGCCAACGTTACTGGTTTGAGCACAGGATCAGTAGCCTGAGTGTGGGGTTGCATGCTTGAGCGTGGAATTATAGACATGACCCCATGGTCACTGGCTTGAAGCTTAACATTGCTGCCTTAAGGAAGGAGTCACTTGTTGTGCTGTAGCTTTCTGCTCAAGGCACATATGAGAGAGCAATCAATGAAAACTAAGGTGCTCTAAGAAAGAATTAATGCTTCTCATCTCATTCTTTCCTGTTTGTCACTATCTGTCCCTTTCTCTGTCTCTAAAAACAATTTGCTTCTCTGTTCTCACACTCTTAACATGAGTAAAATAAATAAATAAATAAATAAACTTGACTTTCCAGATAAAGGCATATATGGAAGTTGATGCTTTCTGCTCCTCCCCTTCTCTCTCTCTCTCTTTCCCTTTCTCTCTTTTTCTCATCTCCACTGTCTAAAAAAATTAAATTAAATATAAATTGCTACCTGATCAGTCTGCAAAATTGGAGATCTTTATTCCAAATGTTTGGAGTCATTTTGGCTCAGATAAACTTCTTAAAAACTCTCAGTTTTCAAGTTTCTTATTTCGACAAGACCAAGTATCTAACCTTGTAAAAATAAGCTCTGTCTGATGCATCATTAGAAAATGCCAAATTCAAACTACTATATTATGGCACTCACATCTGTTAGAACTGCTAAAGTTCAAATATGACAGTACCAATATTCTCATGCATTCATTAATTCTTAGATGTCCCCTGACTAAGGATTAAGTCTATAACTTTGATGTATCAGAATGACGCACTAACTAACTAAGCTTCCTGGCCAGGACATAACCATGGATTTTATCCAACTCTCTCATTTAAAGATAGAAAATACCTCTTTCACAATCAATAGATTACCATTAAAAAAGAAAACCAGTAAGTAGAGATAGAAAACTTAATTAACATATGCAGGTAATTGGATCAACTGAGGAAAGGGGCATATCCTTTCCCCTCAGAAAAAATCAAGAAGAATGCAGGAGAAGGGAAACTGCATGGGTAACAGAGTCAGACAGTTCTAGATTAACTACTTTCTATAGTTCTCTGTAAAGGTGCCTGGGGCCACTTGCTACACAGAGCAAAAAAGATAGAACTTATCTGAAAACCCCTTTTTCTTTTTTCAAAAGCTTTTAAGATACCATGTTTACATACCTTAATTAAAAATTCCAACACTTACCTTCTGATTCCACCTAAATTCACCCTCCCATCCTGGAGTCATGAGAGGGACATGTACCTCCAGACAAAGAGATCACGAGCCACTTGCATGAATACTTGTATTCTGTAAAAGGTATATAAGATGTAATAAATATAACTTTGTGGAGCACACATTTGCTTTTCTCTTTGGGGATCATGTTACTCCACCAGCTAAATAAATCCTAGTTTTTTCATCAAGTTTTCTGGGCATTTTTGTCCTCCTTTGATTCCTGCAATACAACCACTGACAGATAATGCACTGTACCCATCCCTGTTTCTCCTGACTGCCACCAAGGTGTTGTTCCCAATATGCACATTACCTAACAGCAGAGACACAGACTGGGGACATATTTAAAAGGGACCATATTGCATTATAAAGCAAGTGACAACAAACTTTAAAGATTTGAAATTATATAACCTGTTTCTACCTCTCATGACTGTTGACCTTGTAATCCTTATTAAGAGATAAACCAGGAAGTCCTTTTACTTACACTTATAAAATTCAATTTTAAATAACCTGTAACGCCTGACCTGTGGTGGCGCAGTGGATAAAGCATCGACCTGGAAATGCTGAGGTCGCCGGTTCGAAACCCTGGGCTTGCCTGGTCAAGGCACATATGGGAGTTGATGCTTCCAGCTCCTCCCCCCAGTCTCTCTCTCTCCTCTCTCTCTTCTCTCTAAAAATGAATAAACTAAAAAATAAAAAAAAATAAAAAAATAAATAAATAAATAACCTGTAACATACATGGTAATTAGAATTCTAAAATAATTTTATCTACTGAAAGAGAATAATTTTAAAAAACATATAGTGGCCTGACCAGGTGGTGGTGCAGTGGATAGAGAACATCAAACTGGGATGCAGAAGGACCCAGGTTTGAGACCCCGAGGTCACCAGCTTGAGCGCAAGCTCATCTGGCTTGAGCAAAGTGCTCACCAGCTTGGACCCAAGGTCACTGGCTCCAGCAGGGGGTTATTTGGTCTACTGAAGACCCACGGTCAAGGCACATGTGAGAAAGCAATCAATGAACAACTAAGAAGTCACAAGGTGCAACAAGAAACTGATGATTGATGCTTCTCATCTCTCTCCGTTCCTGTCTGTCTGTCCCTGTCTATCTCTGCCTCTGTAAAAAAAAAAAAAAAAAAAAAAACCACACACACAAAAAAAACATATGGTGCCCTGACAAGATGGCTCAGTGAATGGACTGTCCCCCTTGTGAGCCAAGGTTTTAAGTTTTGTCACAGGTCTCAGCACCTAAGAGAAGTGACCAAGTAATAATTTTATGCTTCTCCCTTTCTCAAATCAATGTAAAAAAATGTAAAAATTTATTGGAAAAAGCTATGATAGAACTGCAACATACCTAGTGCATTTCTTTCAACAGAAAGGCAGAAAACAAAGAAAAGAAAAACAATCTAAAAAAATGCAGATATCCTTTCAGAGCATATTTCTATTTTTCACCTAGAAAGACTACTTTTTTTACCATCAACAATCTAATTCTGCACCTCACAGTGTTTTCTGCACATTTCTGCCTCCTCTGGTGCCTCTCCTGCAATGGAACCATTTCCCTTTCACTACCCCAAAACACATGACTGATAATGCCTTGGAAAACTCCTCCCAAACCTGAACCAAAGGGCTGAGGGGATGATGAACATCTCATAACACAATGGACTACTCTAATGTGCCATCAAGCCTATGAATATTGGAGCCTTCTATCAGATTTGACTAAATGGAACTTTGAGACTTTTCCCTGGAGCAAGTATCCCAAGTTTTCTAGAATAGAATATACCATTTGTTTTGGTCTTTTTCCCCATCCAACATTATTACTGAACAGACACCACAGTCCTTAGACAAATCAAGGACCCATAGACCATAGACAATTCCTACTGAGCGCTGGAAAAATTGTCTAATCAAAAAGGGGACTTGGCACCAAACACCAAACAATGCTCTACAGACTCCACCAAGACAAGGACAAAACAATGCCAGAAACTGACATGGCACCTTGAACATCAGTGTCCATACATCATGACCCACACTGGAACTCAGAAACGAGGCTACATGCAAGGGGTCACCAGGTGCACAGCAGAATACAGATTCAACAACAAATTCTAGAGACAGATTCCTGATATGTACCCAACCCTATAACCAAACTTCAGACAAGGAGCCAAACAACAAACCCCACTTGCTGAATGAAAGATGGAGGAGCTGAACCTGATACTCACAATGCAAACAGAGCCAGGACTCCATAAAGACATCTCATGACTCCCTACGTCCAAGCACTGAGCTTCAAAATGTATTTCATTACCATTGTAAATGTAGAATAGAGAAACATCACCAGCAGCCCTACCACATTCTGCCAAACCCCACAAAAATAAACCAAGTAACAGTCAGAGGGAACAGTAATAATGCTTACCCTTAGCTTACACATGTCCATGATTTCAGCTTCATGACTCTAGGATTTAGTGCTCCAGCCATTCATGTCAAGGCCAACTCATCAACACTGTAGGGGATAAAATTTTAAAATATCCTCATACTTTGAAAGTTCTAGAAGCTGGGATATAATAATAAATTAAACAAGGGATATTCGATGTATAATAAAGGCTCAAAGGAAACTGATATTCCCAAGAATAGAAGACAATGAGCTTATACTGGGTGTATAGAACACTGCAAAATGCCTAACTATCTGGTGGTGCAGTGGATAGAGTGTCAGAGTGAAATGCGGAGGACCCAGGTTTGAGAACCTGAAGTTGACAGCTTGAGTACAAGCTCATCTGGTTTGAGCAAAGCTCACCAGCTCAGACCCAAGGTCACTGGCTTGAGAAAGAGGTTACTCAGTCTGCTGAAGTCTTATGGTCAAGGCACATATGAGAAAGCAATCAATAAACAATTAAGGTGTAGCAATGCGCAACAAAAAACTAATGATTGACGCTTCTCATCTCTCTCTGTTTCTGTCTGTCTGTTCCTATTTATCCCTTTCTTTGACTCTGTCTCTGTAAAAAAACCAAAAAAATAAAAAACAAAAACCCAGAAGAACACTTCAAAAAACTGAATAACAGAATGTAATATTTTTTGAAAAAAATGTATTCATTGATCTTAGATAAAAGACATAAAAGAGATAGAGGAAACAACAAGAACTGGAAACATCACCTCAGAGAAGTTGCCTGTCATAAGTGCCTTAACCCAGCAAGCTTTGAGTTTTAAACTGGCAACCCCAGCATTCCTATTTGATGCTCTTAAATAACATGCAGCTAATTTGAGAACATGTGACACTTATTACAGATTACATTTTGTTGAAAAACCCCAAAACTTATTGGACACAACGGGGGTCAATAAGCTGCTCCTTGAAGTCTTCATGTCTCACACTAATGTACTTGTACTTAAGTTCTCTTCTGAAACTGGCATGTGCACAAGGTAACAGAGAAGCACACTTCACATATATTTAAAGAGACAAAAAAGCAACAGAAAACAACTTTCAACAAGCTTCATGGTTTGAAAAACATAAAGTGTATGTCTTGCTGTCATGGCCATGAACCTAAAAAACATTAATGACAGAGACCTATGAGGTCCTTATAATTTAAGGTATAAATAACATTTTCTAAATAACACACCAAGTGCATCAAAATTGGAAATTAAAAATATCTTCAATTGAATGATAATTAAAATAATACATTAAAAAAAAACCTATGTGGCACTGGCTATGTAGCTCAGTGCAGATGCCATTTTCCCAAATGCCAAGGTTACAGGTGTGAGCCCCACTGTCATCACCTAAAAGGAGAAACCAATCAGCACATAACTAAATCAAACAAATAAGTTGAGCAATGATTGAATGCTTCTTTCCGTGTGTCTCAAATGAATGTATGAATTTGGAAAACCAATGAAAAGTAGAGTGATGAATCCACATCATGGCCACTGTGTTTCTCTCAGCAGGAGGGCAGAATAAAATGACAAACAACAGGCCCAGATTTCTATTAGGACCATGTATCTATTCTTCAGCTGAGAGGGACAACATTTCTTGACCATAAACACTCTGGATTCTGAACCTCAGTTTTTTCCACCCATTTTTTATTATTTGGTGCCTCTCCTAAAATGGAACCTTTTTTATCTTTCTTCTCCTCTCAGCTGTCTGGGAGTGCCTTAAGGAAACTCCTCCTAAACCTGAGCCAGAGGGCTGCGGGGACAATGGACTTTTCAGGAAACAATGGATTCTTCTAATGTACCATCAAGCCAATGAATATTGGAGCCTTCTGTGAGATTAAACTAAATAAAACCCTGAGGCTTCTCCCTAAAACACCGATTCCATTTTTTGTTTGTATGTTTTTGTTTGTATGTTTCTGAAGTAAAAATGAGGAGGCAGAGAAACAGACTCCCAAATGCCACCAAAGAGGATCCACCTAACAAGGCCACTAGGGGGGCAATGCTCTGTCATCTGGGGCATTGCTCCATTGCAACTGTAGACATCCTCAACCCTCAGGCCAATTTTTCTCCATGGGAACCTCTTCTGTTGTATGGGAAGAGAGAGATAGAAAAAAAAGGGGGAAGGGTGAAGAAGCAGATGGGCACTTCTCCTGTATGCCCTGGCTGGGAATCAATTGCAGGACTTCCACACATGAAGCTGATGTTCTACCACTGAGCCAAGTGGCCAGAGCCCACATATTCTGTTTAATAGAATAGAAACTCCAATTCACTTTGCTCTCTTTCCCCATCAGTATGTACTTTCCTGCCAGTGTGAACATAACAACCATTAATGAACAGAGAGACCTTAGACAGAATCAGGACACAAAGCAATCTAGAAGACTGAAGCTGAGCACTGGACTGACTTCAAAACCAAAAAGAGGACTTGGCACTGAACACCAAACACTGGTCTACAGAACCAACTGAGACTAGGAAACACCAATGACAGAAACTGATATGGTACTTTGGACACCAGAGTTTATACGTCATGCCCTAGAACTGTAGCTCCTTGTGGGCCCCACACTGAAATTCAGATATGAGGCCACAGGAAAGGGACCTGAGACCCTGAATGCAAAACAGAAAACAGACTTGGACACAGACCCTGGAGACAGACTCCTGATGTGTAACCAAGACCCCATAACCAAACTTTAGACATGGAACCAAGTGCCTGAGCCCACTTGCTGCATGACAGATGCAGGAGCTAAATCTGATACTTACAATGCAAACAGAGCCTAGACTCTATAAAGAAAGTCTCATAGCTCCCTAAGTTCAAACAGGAAGCTAAAATATATATTTCACTACCAGTGTAAATGTAGAAGTGAAAAACATAACTCATAGTACTACCACATTGTACCATAACCCCCAAAAATAAACCGAGAAACTGACAGAGAAAACAGAAATAATGCTTATCATTACCTGACACATGTCCATGATCTCAGCTGCACATGACTCTTCAGGAGTTAGTGCCCCAGCCATTCATGTCAAAAGACAACTCATCGACACTGTGGGCAATGAAATTTAAAGATATCCTCACACTTTGAAAGTTCTAGCAGCTGGGCTAATAATCAGGTGAAATAATAAGATGGACAAGAGATATTCAATGTATAATACATGCTTAAGGGATATTCACATTACCAGGAATACAAGACAAGGAGGTTATATTGCATATATAGGACATTTCAAAAACCTTACTAGGCCTTACCTTTGGTGGCACAGTGGATAAAGTGTCAACCTGGAACTGCTGAGGTCGCCGGTTCAAAACCCTGGGCTTGGCTGGTCAAGGCACATATGGGAGTTGATGCTTCCAGCTCCTCCCCCCTTCTCTCTCTCTGTCTCTCCTCTCTCTCCCTGTCTCTCCCTCTCCTCTCTAAAATGAATAAATTAAAAAAAATAAAAACCTTACTAAAAGAATTTTAGATTTTTGGGAAAAAAAGTATAGATTGAATGTAGACAAATGTGAGGAGACAAAGAAAAAGGGAGAAAAATTAGGAAGCATCACCTCAGAGTACTTGCCTTCAATGTGCACCTTTACTAGGCAACCCTAGAGTTTTAAACCAGCAACCTTAATGTTTCAAATCGATACTCAATTCACTGTGCCAACACAGGTCAGGCAAGAATCTTAGATTCTTGTTTTTTTAATTTTTTTTTTTTTTTTTTAGTGACAGAGAGAGAGAGTTGGAGAGAGAGACAGACAGAAATAGACAGACAGGAATGGAGAGAGATGAGAAGCATAAATTATCAGTTTTTTTATTGTGACACCTTAGTTGTTCATTGATTGCTTTCTCATATGTGCCTTGACCCTGGGCCTTCAGCAGAGCAAGTGACCCCTTGCTCAACCCAGTGACCTTGGGTCCAACCTGGTGAGCTTTGCTCAAATTAGATGAGCCCGTGCTCAAGCTGGCAACCTCAGGGTCTCAAACCTGGGTCCTCTGCATCCCAGTTCAACACATTATCCACTGTGCCACTGCCTGGTCAGGCCAGAATCTTGGATTCTTAAAGGTGACATGGATAGGCCCTGGCCAGTTGGCTAAGTAGTAGAATATTGACTGGGCATGTGAAAGTCCTGGATTCAATTCATGCTCAGGACACTCAGGAGAAGTGAGCATCTGCTTCTCCACCCTTTTCCTTCTCCTTCCTCTCTATCTCTTCCCCTCTTGCAGCCTAGGCTCCATTGGAACAGAGGTGGCCTGGCTTCTGAGGAAAGCTCCATGGCCTCCACCTAATGTGCTAGAATAGCTCTGGTTGCAGCTGAGCAACAACTGAGATGAGCAGAACATTGGCCCCCAGTGAACATGCTGGATGGATCCCAGTTGGGAACATGCAGAAGTCTATCTCTCTGCCTCCCCCCTGCTTCTCACTTCATAAAAAACAGTGACGTGGATAACATGCAGCTAATCTGAGAACATGTGACAAACCTGACAGAACACTTTTTGTTGGGAAACAAAAAACCTATTAAACTTAAGAAATAAGGTAAGGTGTCAACAAGCTGTTCCTTGTAGTCTTCATGTTAACACAAAGGTGATTGTACTTAAGATATTTTCTAAAACTACCATGGGCACAGAGTGACAATAAAGTAGTACACTTCAAACATATTGAAAAGGGACCACAAAGCAACAGAAACCAATATCCAACAAACTTTCAGGTTTGAAAAAATATAAAATGGGTGTTTGGTTTTCAGGGCCATTAACTTAAAATAAAGGTAGAGAGAGAGACAGAGAGGGACAGGCAGGCAGAAAGACAGAGAGACAAGAAGAATCAATTTATCATTGTAACACCTTAGTTGTTCATTGATCTCTTTCTCATATGAGCCTTTACTGGGTTCCTTGACATCAAAGGAAGTGGCCCCTTGCTCAAGCTATTGACGTTGGGCTTCAAGCCAGTAACCTTTGGGCTCAAGCCAGCAACCCTTGGGTCATGTCTATGATTTCACACTCAAGCCAGTAACCCTGCACTCAAGCTGCTGAGTTCCTCCTGCTCAAGACAGATGAGCCTGCACTCAAGCTGGGGACCTCAAGGTTTAAAACCTGGGTCCTATGCATTTCAGTATGATGCTCTATCCACTGTACCACAGCCAGACAGGCTAAAAATATTAATAAAATAGACACATGAGCTTTTTATGCTTTAAGGAATACATGACATTATCTAAATAACGCCCCCAAACACATCACAATTGGAAATATAAAATAACTTCAAGTGAATGATTAAAATACTACATTAAAAAAAGCTTTTAGGGCACTGGCCATGTAGCTCAGTGCATATGGCATTGTACCAAACACCAAGGTGACAGGTATGAGCCCCATTGTTGGCACTTAAAAGGAACAACCAATGAGCACCTAACTAAATGGAACAACTAAGTGGAGCAATGAGCATGCTTCTCTCTCTCTCTCTCTCTCTCTCTCTCTCTCTGTCAAATCAATGAAATAATTAAAATCCTAGGAAAAATTGAATAAATCTGCAATGTGCCTCACACTTTTCACTCAGGAGAAAGGTAAAAGAAATGGCAAACAAACAAACAAGTTAACAAAAATCCCTGATCTCTCTTAGGACCATGTTTGTATTTTTGGGCTGGGACAAACATTCTTTCTTGATGTAAACCATCTCAGGTCTGTACCTCCCAGAGTTTTCCACCCACTTTGACTCCCATGGTGCCTCTCCTACAATGGAACCATTTCCTTTTTGCTTCCCCAAAACACTTGGTGGCAGTGCCTTGGGGAAACCCCTCCCAAACCTGAACCAGAGGGCTGAAGGGACAATGGACTTCTTAGGGCACAATGGTTTCCTCTAATGTGCCATCAAGCCTATGAATACTGGAGCCTTCTATCAGATTAGATTAAATGGAACCCTGAGGCTTCTCCCTGGAGCACTCATTCCAAGTTCCATATAATATAGTGTCCAACTCTCTTCTCTCTTTTTCTCCATCCATATCTACCTTCCTGCCAACATGAACACAAGCATTACTGAATAAGTATAAGAATCCAGAAATCTTTAACTCACAGGGATCAAGGGAAAGAATGTTACAATAATATAATGTTATATTATTAAATACATAATAATATAGAAACTAGAGAAGATATATATTAAAAGCTACTAAGGTAAGTGAATAAGCATCACCCTCTGGGTGGGAGCTAATCTAGTGTACAGGGATGTGAGAGCAAAACTATGCCCTTAGCTCAGGGCCCAGTTAATGTGTGTGTGAAATTATATATAGATAAAAAGAGCTCTCTACAAGAAACTTCCTAAAAGTGGCTTAATGTGACAATTCTGTAGATTAACAAAAAAAGCTTCCTGCAAGAAAATTCCCAAAAGTGGCCTAATGTGGTAATCCAGAGATTACAACCTGTTAGAAGGTGTATGCCAAAAAGGGTACTAAAGCCAATGGGTCCTCAACTGCAGTTAGTGGAACAGACTCCAACACTGAATGTGGAGTGTCTATGCTGGCCGCTATAAACAAGAACAGCTAGATAAGCATGCTGATGGTGCCCCAGTAAGCTTTACACAGGTATGCCATATGATCTGTGAGTAATGAGCTGCCTGTTTGTTTCTCACAATTAACTTTTGTGTTGATCATGTCTTTTGTCTGGTGGTGATTGGTCTCAGTACCACTGAGTATAATCTACATACCCACCTCAAGAGTAGTCTCAAAGAGGATCCCAGCCTTGCTGTTAAGCAGGAGTGTCATACTTCATGGGGAAGTCAAATCAGGGTTCCCTGATCTATGTAAAGCTTGGGATCTACTGTGACAGGGGAGCACTTCTCTAGAAATCCAGCATCTCTCTGAGGAGAATGTGGACAAAAAAGGGACCACATGGTGAACCTGAGAAGCTCAGGGAAGGCTTGCATATCAGCCTTACAAACTCACCTAAAATAACCACACAGGATGGTCTGAAATTAAAACTTTCTAACTAAAAGCAAGCAGTTTGTGGTGGGTAGTCATGTATAAAGAGGTATTTTTCTCTAACAAAGGTCAAAGGCTTACTTTATGTAAGCCGTTATGTTGTATTTTGCATCTACAATAATGTACCTGATAATGGCACCAGAGAAAACTCAGGTTCAAGAGGCATTCTAAGGTAAGAAAGAATTCAGGCAGGAAATAGGTTGCAGTGTTCAAGCAAAGCAAGCAGTTTCTTAAGCAAAGCTGTGCACTTTGCACAAGATACAAGTGGGCAACTCAGCTTGTCTGAGCACCACTAACTGTTGGGATCTTAGAGATCATATACTTTTTAACTTCAAAGGTTGCCTTTCACTGATACTCTGACTAATATACAGTATTTCAAGGTCGTTTGGATATTTGCTGATTTTGTTCTGGCAGACAGTGTGATTGCTGACCCCATCTTCCTCCAGTGGGTGAGATAAAACCCCTCTGTTTTCCCTCCCCTTTTCCTGCCCTGATGCCTGTCTATCCTGCTAACAATAGCATGTCTTTGAAATATAAAGGTAACTTTTTCTGCATTCTTGAGAGCAAGCATATCAGCAGAGCAGAAGCCAGCCACCCCCATTGTTGTTATTATCATGGTCCTTGTTATCTATTTTATTCCTGCCCACATACAAAAAAATTTATTATATACATTTTTACTTTTAATCAGTGCCACAGATTTTCAACTTTTGCGTTCTCATGCTCAGCCTCCCTAATCTATCACAAATCAATTTCATGTAACTCCTGTTTTCAACTTTGATTCTGATGTACAAAATGTAAGAATCCAGAAAAGACCAGAGTAACAGGCTTTATTGAAAGGAAGAAAGAAACCCTTCCAGGAACTTTTCCGGGGAGAAGGGCACTGGTACCAGACTACAAGGTGAATTTTATAGGGCTTGGGAGAGCCTTAAGCAAGTATTGAGTCAGAAATTGTAGCATGTTCCCTTCTGTGGTTTTACGGTTTTGGCTTCATGGAATACTTCTCCTTGGGGCTGTTGGCCAGCATCCTGGAACTCTTCTGCCTCAGGGGCAATTGTCCAGTAACTCAGGGTGAGGTCATGTAGCCAGGCAGAACAACTAAAGGGCAGTTGTAAGTTTTAGTAAATTCATATATCTACCATTCTCAACTCTTTGGTATGATAAAAAGGAAAAGAGGTGGGGGGAAGAAAAGTGTATGAGGTTCAAAAAGGAGGTTTGTTTTGGACCAACTACCTTCTGAAGTTACTTCTTGCTCCTGTCAGAAGCCTCCTTCATGGACCTCTCCCTGGGGCAGTTGGAGTATAGGTTGTAAAAGCATTTGATTATAGGTAATTCTGGAGATTTTTCCCATTTGGGCCTGCAGAACTTGATAAAAAAAAGGGGGGCAAGCAGTAAAATTAGGCAAAAATTAAGTTGGTCCTATAATTGGTGCTAGCATTGAGAACAAGGGGTTTTTTCACTATTGTTCACAGTAGTGGTTAATTTATAGGTTTGCTGATATAAGATTTCAGATTTTTCTGTTTTGTGAAGGCAGGTTTTAGGGTTGCTGTGTAGGGTTCAGTAAACTTTTCCAATTTTCTGATTGGTGAATGTCTGCATGTGGTTCTGTGGAAAGTAGTAAACCAACATAAGAGGCAAGGTCCAAAATTTAGAAAAATAAATAGAAGAATGAGTGGACCAATAAATGGCACCAGTCAAGACACCCAGTTTGTGTGAAACCAATGATTCCATGACTTGGTTTGTGTTTTATGAATTCACTGGGCTTCAGAGCAAGAGAGACAGAGAGAGAGAGAGAGGGGGGGGGGGGAATAAGACAAGGTAGTGACAAATTCCCCTGCCCCTACACCTATTTTTTCAGAAATTCTTAAATCAACAAGAGAAGAAATTACCTGTATAGCTCGTTTGGTTCTTAGATTGATGGGTGGTGTACTAGGAATTGGAAGAGTCTCTTGGGGTGGGATTAGGTTGATAATTTGGGTGAGATAGATAAGGGTACAGGTTTCTGTCCAATTAGTAGGAAGACACATATAGGTGTTGGTCCCACACAAGTAGAAAGTCCCTGATTGGGTGAGGCTAGCTGAAAGGTGAATAGAGAATAGAAAGACAAGGGGTCAGTTTTGTTTTTCTGTTTCTGAGCTCCAGATGGTCAGGGTGGAGGAAAGAGCTATCCCAATAAGTGGGGGAAATTAGAGGATTGTTAACTGGGGTGACTAATTAAACATTCTTTGAGAACCAGATTCTGACCAAATTCTTTTTTCTTGGTACAAACTTTCTAAAACCTGCACAAATCTTCTACAACTTATATAAACATTCAACTTTCATAAACTTTCTTATTCAGAAATAACTGGTTTTCATAACAATTTGGTTTTTCTTTCAAAACTATTTTCATACCTTATACCTTCTATTATCAAAACCATACAATTTTCTTTCTAGTTAGAACTCTTGATTTAAACATTTTTAACCTTTCGTGACAATTAAGTTGACTTTTTTTTTTACCATAGTTTCCCTTTTCCCAAAGTCTGATTAAAAGAGTCTAGTTTTTTTTTATATATTTGCCATATGTAGACCAACCCACTTTCACTTTCTGGTTGGAGTAACACAAGCCATTTTTCTACATTTGCAGCAGTGGGAGTTTTCAGGATCCTGGTGTGTGGACCTGTCCACATGAAAGTCATTCCTTGTATGATGTAATGCTGGAAGCGCCTCTTGGACAGTCTTTGAACAGCCTGCTGAGTAACCTGTAAATCCTGAAAGTACTTAGGGCAAGGGTGGTTACATTTGTACACTTTGAAGCTACAGTTTAACTCCTAGTGACTACTGCTTCTAGTTGAATTAGCAGCGGGTCCCAGATAAAATAGTCATGGGGCTGTGAGACAATAAAGGAATAAAGGAGATACTATACATTAAATAAAGCAACAAAACCAGACTGTCAATACCCACAGTAGAGATCTTTGAGGGATAAAGAAAACTCAAATATTTAGGCAAGGCATAGTAGATGGCCCTTATGTTTACAAAAAAAAAATGAGATCAGTTTATCTGCTACTTGGAAGAAATACCTTAGGCTCATGAAAAATATCCTTGTGCCTTCAGTGGTAATTCCCAGCATGCTGGACAAGTTCAGGTCATAGGTAGTGGGAGCAGGAGTAGAAGAGACTGAATCCTCCCTCCATGGAACAAGAGGGCAGTTTACCTTTTAGAGTACCTTATTCCACAGCAAAGACGTGTCTCATCTTGGGGCCAGGAAGCTAGGCAGGCTTCAGTTCAATGACCTTTCTTTCCACTCTTGAAGCAGGATCCTGATGAAATTCTATGAAGCCCTTTAGGGCGCTGGAGCCTTTAACATTGTATGCCAAAAGCTGGTATTTTCTGAAATCTTTTGGGACTTATTTGCCTTTTCTGTTACTCCCTTGGCCATTATAGACCTTAAAAGCCATGCTCAGATGATCTTACTGAGGAGCTTGACTAAGAGAGCAAAATTGAGAATCCAGTGTCTAAAGAAGCCTATTACACTGAGGAAAGAAAGGATTTGATTTGCAGTGGTAGGTGGTTGGAGACTACAAAGGGTTTGAGTTCAATCTAAGATGCGACTGCAGGTGGTGGGGGTATTGCAGGGAGAGTCCATGGGGATGAGTAAGCCTTGATTTAAGAGGCAAGTAATTATTGGTTTAAGGCCTGAGAAACAGACACAGTTACACATTAAACAAAGACTTCACATATAAATTATAAATTAAGAAATTTAAATGAGCATGCTTTACTTGTTTCAATTAAAATTATACTAGAGATACTTTCTGACAAAGAGACAACCAGATTACTTCTTCACACATTTTAATAGACAACTCTGCCTTTTTAATTATTTTGAGTTGGAAAGGAGTTCTCAGCATAGAGGGGAGGAAGAGAGAAAGAAGAAGAATGGACAACATGAACAGCTGGATGAAAAGAAGGAGTGTCAAAATTTGCAGGAGGAAAGAGAGGAGATTAAAGCACTGGTGGGGGTGCCACACAGTCAGAGGAGTCAAAAAGATTTAGAGTTCTGAGGAGAGGGGAGAGAATGAGGAGGAGGAAGGCATAGGTGCCTGTGGGGAGGGAGGAATGGGTAAGATACATCCAAAGCTGGTGGAGAGAGGGGAGAGACAGCCGAAGCCCTTGGGGTGGGAGGATGTGTAAGATACAGCCGAAGTCAGTGGGGAAGGGAGAATGGGTCAAACAAGAAAAAGAGACAGAGCTGCCCATCTGTAAGAAGAGAGTAGGGGTTTAATAACACAGTGGAGAAAGGAGGGGCCCCTGGCCAGCAGAGCAGGTGAAAGAGAGATTGATATTTGCAAGTGAATAAGAAACAAGATTTTGCAAAAAGATGGGGCTTTCTGGAGGGAAGAGACTTCAGTTTCAGAGGTCTGCAGAGGGACCAGAGAAAAGTTCCAAAAGGCTGTCTCCCCCTGGTGTCAGGCAGGAGGAGAAAAGAGTTGGGAGTCCATGGAGAAGGAAAGATTAGGAGTGCAAGTTTTAGGTGAGGTTTTTTTTTTTTTTTTTTGCCAAAAATGGCCTGCATGTAGAACGTGTGGCACAGAGATTAAAGACAGAAGTGAATGGAGAAGAAGCCTGCATGTAAGGAATTTCTGAGGCCTTCCCAGTTTGGTGGCAGAAACTGTCAAGATCTCTTAGAATATTGTAATTGAATGTCGCATTTTCAGGCCAATGGAAGTCATTGTCTAACTTGTATTGGGGACATGCTGTGTTACAGGGAAAAAATGAGGTTTTCTTGGCTTAAGGTCAGTGAGGCCCAATTTAGTGAGGTTTTTATGAGACATCCTAGAGAAGTCTGGTTAGAAGACTTAAACTCTGAAGAGCCCATAGTGAAGACAGGTGAGCAAGAGGGTGCGATCCCCCCTTTTTTACTGTCCCATGAGAAGAAAATCTTTGTTTGGGGGAGTCTTTTCTGATAGAGGTCGTCACCACCTGTCAGAGAGCTCCAAGAGAGAGAGAGAGAGAGAGAGAGAGAGAGAGTGGAGAGGTTTGGCTAGGCACCTAGTCTTTTTAAGCAGTCTACCAAGAGTGCAAGTCAATTCTCTTAAAAGCTGAGGCATATCAGAGAAAACCATCTGATCAGAGAAAATTTTTGTGGAAAAGATAAGCTGACCATGGAAAAGGAAGGAAGAAAACTTTTTACTTTCTAGTTCAGCAAGAGTTCGGGACAGGGTCAGATTTTTGGCCAATCAACCTATTATTACATGTCCAAACAGAATCAGGGAGTAAGCCTGGGATGAGCTGCCACTACCCATTGCTTCTCTGATTGTAAGTTTGGATGGCAAAGAGGGATCATCCAGAAAACCAGTATCCCGTCCTGGGTTTCTGCACCAAATATAAGAATCCATTGGAGTCTAAAAAGACCAGAGTAACTGGCTTTATTGAAAGAAAGAGAGGAACCCCGCCATGCACTACTTTGGGGAGAAGGGAACTGGTACAGACTATGAGGTAAAATTTATAGGTTTTTGAAGAGCCTTGAGCAAGTACTGAGTCAGAAGTTCTGGTATGTTCCCTTTGGCATTTTTAAGATTTCGGCTTCCTGGAACTCTTCTGCCTCAGGGGCGACTGTCCAATATGTAAGGGTGAGGTCAGGCAGCTTGAGAAACAACCAAAGGGCAGTTGGAAGATCTGGTAAATTCATATATCTATCACAAAATACGGGGCAAAATGCCATTTTCCATATCACTTTTTCAATCCACTGAGACTTTAATTACTAGCAATTGTCATGAGGTTGGCTAAAATAAACTCATAAATATTCTATAGGTCTGGACATTGCTTAACTTGACAAGGGAGATTCCGGTCGGGGGGGGGGGGCTCACTTTCCTCACTAAACATCTCGAGAGAGATTTCTCTCCTCCATGGACGAAGAGACACTCTACAGAGGGATGGCCCCTCATTCAGTCACCAAATCTAAAAATGAAGACCCTCTCCAGGGAATTACCCCCTCTCCAGGGAGGAAGCTCCTAGGATAGGTTGCAGCTCCTTTCCAGGGACTGTCCCTGCCACAGGTAAGTGTCCTGCCCTCGAAATCCAGGCCCTGCTCTGTCCCTGCCTCACACTGCCCCCACTCCTCACTGTCTACCCTGCCCTGCAGTATCCCACCTGCCTCTTCATCACATTGCCGTCCACCCTGCCCTGTGCAGCTTCACGACATCCACCCCACTTCTGCCATCCTTGCCCCCTCGCAATTCATGCCCCACACCATGCCCGCCCCATTCCCTGCCCAGTCTCACATCCTGCTGCACACCAATTTGCGCATTACACAAATGCAGGCCCCTAGCCTGTCCCACCCTTCGCAGCCACGCCCAGTCCCCTGCCCCGCGCAGTCCTTGCCTTTGACCACCACCCTGGAAGACACTCCTTGACCCTACGCATCCCCGAAACAAACCGAAAAGCGGTATCAGACCACAGAGGCCTGGTGGTGGAAGGCAGGCGCTACACCCCGGGCACGGACTGCCATCTGAGGTGGAACCCTGGATGTATTCCAATAAATAACATGGCAGCCCAGGGGCCCTGTATCAAACTGCGGCCACAGCCAGACACCAGGCCCCGGACCCCCGAGCCCTCAGGCCCCATGTCTCACACCGGGTGGTGGATGGGCTCAGAGCATGGATGATATCTTCACTGAAACTTCTTTACCTAGGTAGGAAAAAGACAGTTAGCTGTAAATGATTCACATAACAATGACAATGAGGGCTGGGATGTCTTACTTCCTCACACTCCACAGGTGCAAAACACAACTGACAGGCTTCAGTACGAGGCATTACTTTTGCTGAAAGAAAGTTCTTCTGTCAGACAGAACCACCCAGCATGAGCTGTGTTGGGTTAAAACATCAGATTTTCTGCTCCTTGGATCCACTTTACTTCCCCAACCTTCCTTCTCAGCTTCATTTACTATCCACAGTTCTGTTTAATTTAAAAAGAGCTATATTTTTTCTTTTTCATCAACAATAGAAACATAAATTTCCCTCAAGACCAGAAAGCTGAAAGAATCAGAGACAAAGTGACATGTACACGATGCCCTCAATGGGATAATAGCAGCATCAGATGTCACACTTGCACCGTATTCCTACAGAAAAACACACAAAGCCACACTATTTTACAAAACTTTCTATTCATTCAATAATCTGTGAATCTAGACTTCACCAAAATCTATAACAGAAAGAAGAGCTTATTTTCACCACATTTAACCAGATTAGTTATTAAAAATGTTTTCAAAACATTCAAACCACCTTACCAGGCGGTGGCGAAGTGGACAGAGCGTTGAACTGGGATGTGGAAGGGCCCAGGTTCGAGACCTTGAGGTCCCCAGCTTGGGTGTGGGCTCATCTGGCTTCATCAAAAAGCTCACCAGGCCTGACTGTAGGGACCTGCCTTAGCCTGAAGGTTGCATGAGAGGTTGCATAAGGAACAAGGAACTTAGAGCTGACCCAGCTCCCAAATCCTGTTTATCTAGATTTGTAACAGTTTTAAAACTTTTCCACTGCCTGCCCTATGTTACTATGCCATGTGACTTCTCCCCCTGCCAATAGCTAATAGCCAAGTCTGCTTTTGGAAACTGCTTGCTTGCTCAGCCTATAAAAGACCTAGTTTGTGAGCGTTTGGGCGTGGCTCTCATCTGCGACTTTTTAAGAGTATAGTGTCCCTGAGACTCCCGAGAGTCCGCCCCTGCGCAGGTTAAAAGCTTGGCCAATAAATTTTCCATCTAAATTCCTGAAAGCCTTCGACATCTGTTTTGTACCCGGTGGATGCTACATTTTGGGGGCTCGTCCGGGGATCCCCTTCAGTGGGACCTTTGGTCGGAGGCCAGAAGAACAGCTCGGGCTGGGTAAGTTTTGCTGGGGATACCATGTAGTCTGTTTCTGGCTCCAGAACATTTGCAGCCTGTAGCAGTAGACAGAACGCTGTCAGAGGCCCGCCCAGGCACTCAGGGGAAAGGGCAGGACGCTGCTCCCTGAGTTATCTGTATCAGTAAAAAGGTGACCGGTCACATTAGGAATTTCTGCGCTGCGCTGCGGTTTGGCTATGTGCGAATGCCTGAGTCGAATGTAAGACAGGTGAGAGGAAGAAATCCAAATGAAAAACTTGATTGTGTGTGTTTAATTCTGTTTATATATTTTTTAGTATTGTTGTTCTTGTGTGGATTTTCATTAGGAAGCAGAAAAAAAGAGGATTCAAATTGAGAACCAAAAAATGGGACAACAAGAGTCTGTACCCGATTCTCCACTAGAATGCCACTAAACAATTTTTCTGATTTTCAGAAAAGAGCCCAAGGGTACGGGGACCACCTTCGGACCAAGAGACCTGGCGGACACTAAGTCAGTTAGAAAGGTCCGCCTTCAACGTAGGATGGCCCACTGAGGGAACTTTTGATCTCCTTATAGTGTTTGCTGTTCGAGCTATTATCTACCAGGTGCCCCACCCGGACCAATATTTATATATTGATGTGTGGGTTGATATTGCTACTGAGAAACCCAGGTATATCAGAATGTATCTAAAGAAGGGCAAGAGAGAGAGAAGGGCAATATGTGCTACCGCAAGTAACCAGAGGACAAGGAAAAGCAGCAAGGAAGTAAAAGAGAGAACCAACCCCCCAAAGCAGTCTAATGTACAGTCATCTAGAATTTACCCTGTCTTGCCTGAACTGCTAGAAGATCCCTTAGACCCAGTAAACTTCCCTCCTCCCTATCAGAGACAGGGTGAACCTGATTCCACACAGCAGGAAGAAAATAGATTTTTGAGTCCACCACACACCCAAGGTGGGACAAGCTATTTGGCTCCTCCTCCTCAGGCGGGAGCCGCTGCCATTTTGCCTCATCCTCAGGCGGGAGCAAATGCAATTTTGCCTCCTCCTCAGGCGGGAGCAGCTGCCATTTTCCTCCTCCTCAGGTGGGTGCAGCTGCCATTTTGCCTCTTAGTGAAGCACCCCCATCACTAGAAGCCGGCCCAAGGGCCCCCTCTCGTATGATTTATGTGCCTTTCTCCACTAGTGACCTCTATAATTGGAAGCACCAAAATCCCTCATACTCAGAAAAACCTCAAGGGTTAATCTCCTTACTTGAGACTGTTTTTAGAACCCATCAACCGACATGGGATGACTGTCAACAGCTTTTGCAGACATGGTTCACCACAGAGGAAAGAAACCGCATAAGCCAGGAAGCGGAATAGGCTTTCCTAGAGGATGAGGGAACAGAAAGGGAAATAGGGGATGTCCTCCCTAGACAACCACCAAACTGGGACCCAATGTTAGCAGGGGAAGGGAGGCACTCTCTCAGTATCGCTGGGCTCTACTGTGGGGACTGAAGGCAGCAGCCAGGACACCTACTAATTTTAGTAAGGTAAGTGAGGTTATCCAGGGATGGGAAGAGTACCCCGCCGCATTTTTAGAGCGGCTAATGGAGGCCTACCGGGTTTATACCCCTATAGATCCAGAGGCTGAAGAAAATTGCAGGTTAGTGAATATAGCTTTTGTGACACATGCAGCATTAGACATTAGGAAGAAACTTCAAAAGTTAGAGGGATTTGAAGGAGAAAATAGAAGTAAGCTGTTAGAAATAGCTCAGAAAGTATATGTAAATAGGGATGACCCAGAATTAGGAAAAGCGGCTGTCAAAATCCTCCTTGCTGCTAAAAGCTCTGAAAGAAAGGAAAAAGAAGGGCAGCAACGTCAAGGTAAGGGGAGAGGCCCACCGCAGAGGCAACTAGACAAGGACCAGTGTGCAAACTGCAAAGAGAAGGGACACTGGAAGAAGGACTGCCCTAAACGGCTGGCTGAAAGGCCCAACCGGGAATCACAGGTGCTGCTCCAATTGGACTGACAGGGACAGGGCTCTATCCCTGTTGGCTCTCAGGAGCCCATGGTCACCTTAACAGTCGAAGGAATGCCTACTATCTTCCTGGTCGACACGGGAGCCACGTATTCAGTCTTAAAGAGTTCACAAGGAAAAATACAAAAAGAAACCACGAAGGTAGTCAGGGTAACAGGAAAAGCAGTATCCTACCCATGGGCCACTGCTAGGATCACTGATCTAGGCCGCAGCACCATCACCCACTCATTTATTGTCATTCCAGATTGTCCTTACCCATTCCTGGGTCGAGACCTCTTACAGAAGCTTCATGCCACAATCACCTTCAAACAAGAAGACAGTGGCTGGGAAAAAGGAAGCCTAGAGGTAACGGTGCCCATATCAGAAGAATACCTGATAGCGGCCCTCCAGAGAGGTAAGGACAAATCTATCGGGGTCCCAGAGAAACTAAGGCAAAGGGTACCCGGAGTGTGGGCTGAAGCCAATCCGCCAGACCTAGCCGCCCATCAGCCACCTGTTATACTGCAGTTGTTAAGCACCGCTAGCCCTGTGCGGGTGAAGCAATATCCCATTCCAGCGCGGGCCAAACAGGGAATAGCACAACATCTAAAGCGGCTGTTAGTAGCAGACATCCTCCTGGAGTGTCAGTCTGCCTGGAACACGCCTTTGTACCGGATCCAAAACCTGGGACCCAGGACTATCAACCGGTTACAAGACCTGTGGGAAGTCAATGCCCGGGTAGAGACTATACAACCCACAGTGCCCAAACCCCTATACCCTGTTGAGCTCATTGCCCCCATACGCATACATATTATTCAGTATTGGCTTTGAAGGATGCTTTTTTCTGCATCTCACTAGCCCCCAGAAGCCAAGACATATTTGCTTTTGAATGGAATGATCCAGAAAATGGACTAGTGGGACAATATACTTGGACCAGCCTTCCCCAAGGGTTCAAGAATTCTCCCACTATCTTAATGAAGCTCGAGCTAAGACTTGCAGGTGTTCTGAGCTGACTCATTCCATCAGTTGTATTGCTACAGTACGTGGATGACCTCCTCATCGCTGTAGCC
Organism: Saccopteryx leptura; assembly: GCF_036850995.1. Taxonomy (NCBI): domain Eukaryota; kingdom Metazoa; phylum Chordata; class Mammalia; order Chiroptera; family Emballonuridae; genus Saccopteryx; species Saccopteryx leptura. Next base: position 59,329 of record NW_027095699.1, read on the forward strand.
GAAGAAGAGCAATGCAGGATGGCCACCTTGGACCTACTCCAGCATCTCCAGCAGATGGGATATCGAGTCTCTGCCAAGAAGGCCCAGATTGTCACCCAAACTGTAAGTTACTTGGGTATACTTACAAGGGGGACAAAGGACATTATCCAGCCAAAGGATTCAGACTGTGATGCAGATCCAAAACCCACTAACAAAAGGCAACGTGTGGGAATTTCTGGGTGCAGTAGGATATTGCAGACTCTGGATATTAGGATTTGCAGAGTTGGCCAGGCCCCTCCACAAATTAATAAGGGGCAAAGAAGAACAGTTTATTTGGACAGACAAGGAAAGGAAGGCTTTCCAGGCACTGAAGGAAGCCCTAGTAGCTGCCCCGGCATTGGTGCTACCAGATATGGCCAAACCTTTCCAGTTGTACATTGCTGATAAGAGAGGGGTAGCCTTGGGAATCCTCAGCCAAGAGCTTGGGCCATGGAAGAGGCCTGTAGCATACCTATCCAGGAAGCTAGACCCCGTAGCGTCTTGCTGGCCAACCTGTTTGAGGGCACTTGCTGCTACCTCAATCCTAGTTAAGGAAGCCAACAAGCTGACATTGGGTCAGGACATCAGGTTATTGGAGAGCACTATCTAGAACAAGTGCTGCATACCCCACCAAATTGGTGGCCCTCCATTGCACGACTGAAGCAGTAACAAGCACAGTTATTAAATCCCCCGGCAGTGCATTTCTTGAAGACGGCAGCCTTAAATCCTGCTGCCTTGCTACCATTACCAGACCCATCAGTGGTCCATGACTGCAGACAGATATTGGACACTGTCATAGGGGCCAGACTGGACCTTCGGGACCAGGCCTATGAGAAGGCAGACCTCACGCTGTTCACTGGTGGCAGCAGTTATGTCCGAGATGGACAAAGATATGCAGGAGCAGCCATCACTACCCAAGACAGTGTCTTATGGCAGAAGGCATTACCAAAATGTATGTCTGCGCAGTGAGCAGAGTTAATTGGATTTACACAGGCCCTCCAGATAGCTGAGGGCAAAGTGGCCAACATTTACACGGACAGCAGATATGCCTTTGCCACTGCTCAAATTCATGGTGCCATTTACAAAGAAAGAGGCTTGCTAACGGCAGGGGGAAAGGAAATTAAGAATAAAACTGAGATCTTAGCCCTGCTAGATGCCATTTGGCTTCCCTCTAAAGTGGCCATAATTCATTGCAAAGGACATCAAAAAGGGGACTCTCCAATTGTTCAAGGAAACTGTTTTGCTGACATCACTGCCAGAGAAGCTGCGGAAGAAGGGACTGCAGACATTCTTCTGCTCTTGCCTCAACCCTTGCTGCCTCCAGACCCTAAATATACTCCTGAAGAAGAGCAGGAAGGAAAGCAATTAGGGGGTAAAAGAAATAAGCAGGGGTGGATACAAGTTCCTGACACCAGACTCTACCTACCCCAAGGAATAATAGGAGAAATTGCAAAGGAAATCCACTCAAGTTCCCACTTAGGGCAAAATAAGATGGAACAACTAATTAAGAAGTACTATAGGGGACCTCAGGTTAGGAATATAGTACAATCTGTAGTTTCTAGATGTAAGGCTTGTGCTAAGGTCAATGCTATAAACAAGAAGCTTCCCCCCTTTAGTTAGATATAGGGGAAAGTGCCCAGGAGAGTTATGGGAAATAGATTTCATAGAAATGACTCCAGGAAAGGCAGGATTTAAGTATCTACTTGTGCTAATAGACACTTTTACAGGATGGACAGAAGCCTTTCCCACTAAAGGTGAAACTGCTTCCATGGTTTGCAAGATCCTACCAAGAGGAGACATCCCTAGATATGGAATTCCCATAGCCGTAGGGTCTGATAATGGACCAGCCTTCATTTCTAAAATCTCTCAGGAATTAGCTAAAAAGGTTAGAAATTAACTAGAAATTGCATTGCATTTACAGGCCTCAGAGTTCTGAGCAAGTAGAAAGAATGAATAGGACCCTAAAAGAAACCTTAATCAAGTTAAAGGAGGAGACAGGCAAGAACTGGGTAGAGTTACTCCCCTTCGCCTTGTTCTGGGTCAGAAGTACCCCATATGTCAACAAGTGGACTCCCTATGAGCTCATATTTGGACAACCTACTCCATTAGTTCCCCAGCTCACTAGAGAGGAAATAGGGGTATCTAATCATAATTTCCTCAAGTCCCTACAGGCATTACAGCAGATCCAAGAGACGTGCGAGAACTAAGGAGGGAAATGAGGAGCAGCCCAAGAAAGCACACCCAAGAACCTCCACCCAGAGCCTGGACAATGGGTATGGATCCTTAATCATTGCAGGGGAAACCTCAAGCAAGGTGGCAAGGGCCATTCCAGGTATTGCTCAGCACACCTTCTGCTGTTAGAATTGCTGAGAAGCCCCTACTGGATCCACCTATCCCATGTGAAGCTAGGCCCAGGAACCAGGAGAAAATAATAGGACATGGCGAGTGCGATGGGACCGGCAATCAGCCTCTCAAGGTCACCTTCTCCAAGGAATAAGGACTCTAATATTTTATTGGACCAATAATCCTAAACAAGGTTTTAGGTTTCATCAAAGAAAGAATAGAAGTTGTTAAAGCTCATGGTTTCTTCTCAGCCTTACACGCTCCTAGCAGGGGGGAAGAAAAGTGAGTCAAAGGTTTAACTCATGTCTAAGAAAAAGGGGGGAATGTAGGGACCCGCCTTACCCTGAAGGTTGCATGAGAGGTTGCATAAGGAACAAGGAACTTAGAGCTGACCCAGCTCCCAAATCCTGTTTATCTAGATTTGTAACAGTTTTAACAGTTTTAAAACTTTTCCACTGCCTGCCCTATGTTACTATGCCATGTGACTTCTTCCCCCGCCAATAGCTAATAGCCAAGTCTGCTTTTGGAAACTGCTTGCTTGCTCAGCCTAATAAAAGACCTAGTTGTGAGCGATTTTGGGCGCAGCTCTCATCTGCGACTTTTTAAGAGTATAGCATCCCTGAGACACCCGAGAGTCCGCCCCTGTGCAGGTTAAAAGCTTGGCCAATAAATTTTCCATATAAATTCCTGAAAGTCTCCGACATCTGTTTTGTACCCCGGTGGATGCTACAATGACCTGTGGTGGCATAGTGGATAATGCGTCTACCTGGAAACACTGAGGTTGCCAGTTCAAAACCCTGGGCTTGCCTGGTCAAGGCACATATGGGAGTTGATGCTTCCTGTCCCCCCCCTCTATAATGAATAAATAAAATCTTAAAAAAAAAAAAAAGCTCACCAGCCTGGACCCAGGGTCCCTGGCTCCAGCAAGGGGTTACTCGGTCTGCTGAAGGTCTGCGGTCAAGGCACGTATGAGAAAGCAATCAATGAACAACTAAGGTGTTGCAATGCACAATGAAAAACTAATGATTGATGCTTCTCATCTCTCTCCATTCCTGTCTGTCTGTCCTGTCTATCCCTCTCTCTGACTCACTCTCTGTCTCTGGAAAAAAACAACAACAACAAAAAACCATTCAA